>NC_134486.1:97245907-97260907 GCF_040206685.1 Ascaphus truei | reverse complement strand
CGGGACTAGGGGGCGAGTAGATTTTTGGGTTGGGCGAGTAGATTTTTGGGTGATTTGTCGAACACTGTATATATATATATATATATATATATATATATATATATATATATATATTAAGGTTATGGTGGGTTAAAAAAGTGACAAAAATCCTCCACAGTAAAGCATAAAGCAACTGTAAATATTACTGTATATTCATTTGCATGTCTTAGACAGGTCTGCAACCCTGTATTTCACCATTATCGCCCAGCACACAGCACTTCCACTGCAACAAGGGATTCTGGGAAATGACATGCAAATGAGCACACAGTGCCACCTTTTAACTCAAGCTCACATTACATGAACAACCCTTAGGCCTTGCCCCCGCTGCATGCTGCAGCGTCCGCTGTGGCGGACGCTGCGCTCACCAGAGCCCTCCCCGCAACGGCGCCGGGCCCGCTGCGAGGGGGGGCCGCAGCGCTCGCGCGAGAGCTACTCCTGCTCTTAATCGAATTGACAGCAGGAACTCGCGTCGAGCGGCTAGGCACGTCCCCCGGCGGTTCAGCCAATGAGGGCGAACCTGCCGGGTGACGTCATGGCCGCGCCCCCGTCACTCCTCCGGCACGCCCCCCCCGGTCTCTGCTCCTGCAGTGAGCTGCAGACCGGGGAATCGCCGGAACGCGCAGCTGAAAGCGCGGGCGCGCATTAGAGCGCCGTGACCGGGGCCTTAGCCTTAGCCAATGCATGCTGCTTTAGCCCTTGCTTAAAAGCTGCGTGTCATTTGCATGTCATTTCCCAGAATCCCTTGCTGCAGTGGAAGCGCTGTATGCTGGGTGACAATGGGGAAAGACAGGGTTGCAGACCTGTCTAAGACATGCAAATGAACATACAGTAATATTTACAGTTGCTATATATATATACATATACATACATATTTATATATATATATA
Source organism: Ascaphus truei (assembly GCF_040206685.1). Classification (NCBI taxonomy): domain Eukaryota; kingdom Metazoa; phylum Chordata; class Amphibia; order Anura; family Ascaphidae; genus Ascaphus; species Ascaphus truei. The sequence continues at coordinate 97,259,981 of NC_134486.1, read as the reverse complement.
TATATATATATATATATATATATATATATAAATATACATACATATACATATACATATATAGCCTTGAGAAAGGTCCTGTTGTTAGGACTGAAACGTCGGTTGATTGTGCCTTTTAAATACATCGTTTTGGACTTTACCATGAGTGCTGTCTCTTTTCTTGCTGCGTGGTCCTGGATCTCCTGGTCTGCCTGGTAAGGAATTCTGTTACCTATCCAATACCTGTGTGATAAGCACCTATCTTTTATCTTTATGTGAGTGCCATCTGTCCTTGTTTACTATATATATATATATATATATAGTGTTCGACAAATCACCCAAAAATCTACTTGCCCAACCAAAAAATCTACTCGCCACCTAGTCCCGCCCCCAACCCACCCCTAGTCCCGCCCCAACCCCGCCCCTAGTCCCACCCCTAGTCCCACCCCCAACCCCGCTTTAAAATAAAATATATAAATAAAATACATTTAATAAATTCCTAGTCAGAACAACATTCGTTTATGACGAATGTATTTATTACATTAAACTACAATTAGTCCTTGTTACGTGTGTGTGTGTGTGTGTGTGTGTGTGTGTGTGTGTGTGTGTGTGTGTGTGTGTGTGTGTGTGTGTGTGTGTGTGTGTGTGTGTGTGTGTGTGTGTGTGTGTGAATGTGTAAATGTCGGATCCAGAAATAAAAGCCACAGGTGAATGACTAGTTTTCTGAACCCCTTAACCAGTGTCTGGACGTCCCGCTTCACAATATCTAAAGCAGTAATCCCGCCTGGGATCTTACCTGATCTGCAGTCCCTCACTGTCCAGGTACCTCATTCCTGCAATGTTATAAGTTGGAGGGGAGGTGTTCCCTACCGGTCTTCTGGGTTAGGGGGGATTCCAATGTCTTCCGTGTGAAGCTTGAGTCAGATCTGAAAGAAAGCAGTATAAGTTATTTTGGTGTAGTATAGGACAGTTAAGATATATAGGGTAAATAAGATATCCAGATACAGGGAGAGGGGGAGGGAGGGAGAGGAAGAGAGAGGGAGGGACAGGAAGAGAGAGGAAGAGAGAGGAAGAGAGAGGAAGAGAGAGGAAGAGAGAGAAAAAGAGAGAAAGAGAGAGGAAGAGAGAGGAAGAGAGAGGAAGAGGAAGAGAGAGAGGAAGAGAGGAAGAGAGAGAGAGAGAGAGAGAGAGAGAGAGAGAGAGAGAGAGGGGAAGAGAGAGAGAAGAAACAGAGAGAGGAGAGAGAGAAGAAACAGAGACAGGAGAGAGAGAGAGAAGAAACAGAGAGAGGAGAGAGAGAGAGAAGAAACAGAGAGAGGAGAGAGAAAAAAGAGACAGAGGAGGGAGAGAGAAAAAGAGACAGAGGAGGGAGGGGAGACGGGGGAGACCAGAGAGAGGGGAGACCAGAAAGAGGGGAGACCAGAGAGGGGGGAGACCAGAGAGAGGGGGGAGACCAGAGAGAGGGTGGAGACCAGAGAGGGGGGAGACCAGAGAGAGTGGGGAGACCAGAGAGAGGGGGGAGACCAGAGAGAGGGGGGAGGGGGGGAGACCAGAGAGAGGGGGGCAGGGGTGACTGACTGACCAGGACAGGGGTGACTGACTGACCGGGGCAGGGGTGACTGACTGACCGGGGCAGGGGTGACTGACTGGGGGGGGGGTACCTCTGGTGTCACACACATACTCCCATACACACATACACATTCTCCCATATATACACACACACACACACTCCCACATATATACACACACACTCCCACATATATATACACACACTCCCACATATATATACACACACTCCCACATATATATACACACACTCCCACATATATATACACACACTCCCACATATATATACACACACTCCCACATATATACACACACTCCCACATATATATACACACACTCCCACATATATATACACACACTCCCACATATATATACACACACTCCCACATATATATATACACACACTCCCACATATATATACACACACTCCCACATATATACACACACTCCCACATATATACACACACTCCCACATATATACACACACTCCCACATATATACACACACACACACACACACACACACGACAGGGGGAAGAGGAAAGGCAGCGGGACCGAGCACCACCACGGCCCCGCTCGACACCCCTGCTCCCCCTCCCAATCCCCCTCCCCCCGAGACCATCTCCAGCCCGGACATGCCGGGACAGGCCGAGAAGGGGGGGGATACCCCCACTGCAATCTGCAGCCCCGCGCGGGACGCCGGGACAGGCAGAGAAGGCGGGGACACCCCCACTGCAATCTGCAGCCCCGCGCGGGACGCCGGGACAGGCCGAGAAGGGGGGGACACCCCCACTGCAATCTGCAGCCCCACGCGGGACGCCGTGACAGGCCGAGAAGGAGGGGACACCCCCACTGCAATCTCCTAGCCAAGTTAAGTGGGGACATGGAGAGAAGGGGGAAGGGGGAACACCTGCCTCGCGCGGGGAGTAAGGGGGCTTGCAGGGAAGGAGTAAGGGGGCTTGCAGGGAAGGGGAGTAAGGGGGCTTGCAGGGAAGGAGAGAAAGGGGGCTTGCAGGGAAGGGGAGTAAGGGGGCTTGCAGGGAAGGGGAGTAAGGGGGCTTGCAGGGAAGGGGAGTAAGGGGGCTTGCAGGGAAGGAGTAAGGGGGCTTGCAGGGAAGCAGCAGCGGGGCCGCAAGATGGAGGATTGGAGAGTACTTACTTACTCTCCAAGAGCTCCGGCCGGAAAGAATGGCTGCTCGTTGAGGGAGGGCTCATATAGAGCCTGGCCGCGCGCCCACAAAGCTTGGGAGCGCGCGCCAATCAGCTGTCAGGTAGGGAAGTTTTTTTTTTTTGCGCGAGCAGGGGAAATTTTCAGCGCGAATGGGGGAAATTTAAAAATAAAACACGTGTGCTGCTTGGGCCAATGTTTACTCGCCTGGGGGTTAAATCCACCCGCCCCGGGCGTGTAAATGTATACAATTGTCGAACACTGTATATATATATATATATATATATATATATATATATATATATATATATATATATACATATATATATATATAAAATAAAAAACGAATAGACGATACCGTTCTGTGGCTAACTAAATGCTTTTATTTGTGCGAGCTTTCGAGATACACTGATCTCTTCTTCCGGCGGTGTTACAATGAATGAAGCCAAAAAAGGGTTTTTACTTTAAAACAGTGTACACTGGAATGTGATCTGTGATTATTATTATTATTATTATTATTATTATTATTATTATTATTATTATATATAGATCAGACCTTCTCTTCTGTCTCACCAAGGTTACTTGTTCCATGTATGATATACATGCTGGAAAAGGTATAGTCAAAATATATGACCAAGTGGTTACTTTTTATTTTTATTCTTTTAAATTGTAAAGCAATTGTTTATACATCTTAAGTTTATGAATAGTCTTAATGACATAAGAAAGTTCAAAAGTTGGTAAATCATCTGAGCTATTCGAAAAATATTCCAATTTCAGATATGTATCTTTTAAATATGACGATTACAAAAGAAATCACCACAAAAAAAGCCAGGTACAGTATACAGTACATTGATTTGCCACAGCTAGACATTTGCAATCCCCATGTTGAGAAGATGCTGCCTTGGGGGGGAGGATGGGGACATCTAAAACTCTTTTCATGGAGGTTTGGTAGGAAAATGTGAGGGATTTCCTTATCTTTCCATGACCTGCATAGGGTTGAGGGAGTTTTAATAGGGAAAAAGTTATAATGCAATTTTCAGGAAATTATTACGAATTGAATAAATAAATATATTTAATAAATAAAGAGTGTTGGTTGACTTACTAGGAGAGAGTCTCTTATATTACCCTTTAGACTTTGTTTTTATTTACGTTTAGTTTGGATAATGAACAACACATTAACAGCACATACAGTAGATCACAACGTTTGTATTTACATAACGTCTTTAAGTGATAAGAATGCTTGTCAGTTCTTGACTCTATAGGTAAATTGTTGTCTTTGTTTGCAAAGTAATCATGACTCCATCATTAGTTAAACAGATAAACATAGGTACAGTAGCTGACATTCTTGGATTCAGCAGACCTGAAAAAAAGAAGGAAAAAAACCCATACATTTTTCATAGTTACATGGTAGATGAGGTTGAAAAAAACCATATGTCCATCGAGCTCAACCTACGTTAAATTTAGACGCCTGATACTTTATCCTATATTTGTAATTACAGTATTTTGAACCAGAGGAAGGCAAACAAAAAAGTCAGTGAAACATCATCCAATGATGTCTAATAAGGGGAAAAAATACATTCCTTTCTGACTCCAAATAATGCCAATCAGATTTCTCCCTGGATCAACATCCTCCCCATGTTTACTTATTTGGTATATCCCTGTACAGGCGATCCTCGGTTATCCGCCGGATTCTGTCCTGCAAACCACCATCGGATTGCGGATCCAATGTTAATCCGCAGTTGTGAGCGTCGGATAATGCGTTCAGCAGAATGCATTATCTTGCGTCAGAAAATCCGTTCTATGAATAATGGACAGTCAGATAGCGTGGGACACCTGCATACCTTTCCTTTCTGAAATGATGTCCATCCTTAACTTAAAGGGTGATTAGATCTTTTTAAAGAAGACACTTATGCTAAATGGCAAAACAAAAAGTGTAGCACTATGTGGGAACTTGATTTGATTATTGCAAGAATTAATAACTTCCTATATTAATTAGGTCTGTGCATTATTCTAATCTTATTTGGTATTCTTCCTCTTTATCTGTATGGTTAATGGTGGCAGCATAATTAGTTTTAAACAATAAAAATACAGAAACACCTGAGAATTAACAATGCACATTTATGACAAGAGTTCTAAGAAGTCTTACCACCACAAGGTTACGATATTAAAGCAGCAGTTCAAGCAATATCCTACATGTGTGTGTTTTTTTTTAAATAAATCAGTTCTGTACTATGAGAAAATACTTGTAGCATTAAAAAATAAATAAAAAAATGTTTCAAAGACATTTTTAATGTTTCTAATGTATGAAACATTTCCAAAGTGACAGCCCCCTTCCCCTTCTGATGGGCTCTGGCTCCTGAGCCCTGCCCTCTCCCTAGCAGTGAACCAATTGTATCTAGTAACTGCCCAGTCAATCATATTCTAGGACTACATTGCCCAAAATGCTGAATTAAATAACCCTGATCAAAGCGATTGATTACAGGAGAACGGATCGATCTGCAGCTTAGCTAATAACTTGTCAGTGTGCAGATTGTATTGATGCACATATTGAATGTGAATATATATATATATATATATATATATATATATATATATATATATATATATATATATATATATATATATATATATATATATATATATTTAAACAGCAGCTTGAACTGCAGCTTTAAGAGCCACTGCAATGTATTTGGTTACATAACAAGACTTTACAAGTTGAAAAAATATTTGACTAGACGTTGTCTGTTTTTAATGGTGGCAATCACTCATAATACATTCAATAAACATTCCAATGCTATTAGTTTACCTTGAACTGTCCCTTTAAACGTCCGGCATATGTAGTGTTGTTTATTTAATTTGGGTCTGAAATGCCAGCAGAAGCTGCATTCTGAAATTACATTTCTACCAAATAAATCTCTGGAACTAGTTTTCTGCGGGTCCACCTTACTGTAGTTAAAAAGTGGGGACCACTGTATTAGCCCCACGACCATGGAATGGGTCAAACTTATTTGAAGTAGATCTCCTTAACAGAGGGCAGAATTGTGATATCAAATGTTATTTTAGTTCTAAAACGTCCCCAATTTTTAGTATTCCAAGCAAATTCATGAAACCCTCTCACCTCTGCACTTTCTGTGCAACAATGAATTACTGGAGAATAACTATGAGGTTTGACGGACTCTAGGCTCCCCCTGGCGGAGAAGAGGTGCATGCCTCTTCTTTCCGTTGATTGATCATTGCAGAAAGCATTTAATCGGCTTTGTAACGCTGGTTCCCAGGCAGTGCATTTCTTATCCTATGGTGACCCCCTGAGGCCAGATGTAGATTACCATGGTTCAATTCTCCAACTCCAAAGTCATCATCATCCCTTCAATTCCACAAGCACCGAGCCTGGAAAGGCCAATTTGCTTTATACTTTAAAAAAAAAAAGTGTAATCCCTACAAAGAAAGAAAATCGAGCCCAGGGATCAGAAGGAAAACGATAATCCATTGATTCGCAAGCAAAGAGAAGAAGGGATAGTTTGGTGTGTGGCATGGTAGATGATCCTAAATATTTGCTGTAGAAATCAAACTATTAACATATACCAGTGGAAAAATAAAAGGTTTTTCCAGTTATTACGTTAACACTGGACATCAACAAAGCCATCATAAAATAACCTAATTTATGTGGCAATGTTAAAGAAAATGTCCTTTTGTGGTGATCTTTCTTTAACTATTTGTATTTTATTATATGAGTGCATCATTGCATTCGAGGTTTAATGTGCATACTACATTACTCTATTAAATACACGTACTATTTACTGGGCATTGTAAGATTAATACACCAAATTGTAATCAAATATTAATATATACTATCCGATGCTGTAAAATACACCCACTGCCAAAATAATAGAATCAGAATTTTTTTATTGAGACGCAACGAGACTGTTTATACTATTTACACTTTAAGCTCGCCCACGTAATGTATATAGATATTGTTTTTTTTACAATCAAAAGGTAATTAAACACATTTATATATCTATAATGTTCCACTTGTAAAAAAAAAAGACTATATACCATCTAACATTCCACGTCTTACTATGATTTTGACTTAAACATCATGCCATTTCTGGTAGCTAAATTAAACTAAAATAATACAAGAAAATGCAATAAACAATGAATATTTCATGCATACAATAAGGGTGCAGTGATTATGTTGTAAATAAAAAAAAAAAAACAATACTTGATTTTCTGCCAACAGTTTCTAAAGCAATACTCTCCCGATCACAGTAACATGTTAAATGTGTTTTTGTAAGTCCAAACAAGCATTGTAATTAGCACGATTCAATCTTTAATTAAATAATAATAATAATAACAGTAGCAAAAAAGGAAATACCAACATTTAAATAGAAATATTGAATTATTGAAATGCTATATATTATAATTACAGTGGAACATATTATGAACATTTATTTTCACACTATATTGTAATTAGTTGTAACACCCTTTAAAGATCAATATTACTTGACAGGTTATAAGGTTATAAAAGAGGGTAATTTATCACAGTCCTCTGGCAGCAGACCCGGGTCAAAAAAAAACTGCACTAAACTTATGAAGAATTTTGTTCACATTGAAAGCAATAGGATTTTATTTTGAATGAATCTGGTGCAGTATTTTTGCACCGGTTATGCGCCAGATTTACAGCATGGGAACTTGATAAATAACCCACACAGTGATGAAAAGACACACATAACGATACGAAATGTTTGCCTGCTGTATCCTTTCTTCACAGCGGGGTCACCCCAGCGTTGACCATGCTGGACCATGCACACACCAGGGCACACTCTTGTGTTCAGTCGGAACGTTACTAAAGCGTTTCATTTAATCTCAGTTCACCGACTGTGTGCCCAGGTCTATTATATATATAAAAAAAGGCCTTGATGTTGAAGGCATGCAGCATATGGAATACATGCAATAAACTGATGCCCTCATGTGTCAAGAAAAATGGCAGCTTTCAAGCGATTTATGCTTAGCCACGCTGTGATTAGCGCAATTTAAGGACGAAAGAGAAGCAAACGATCAGTGTGCTGCCTTTTAATTTCCTTGACTGTGTTGTTTAGTACTGTGGATAAAAGGGGGATTTTGTTTTAAAACTAGGAACTGAAGAAATTCAAAAAATTCAGTGGGAAATTAAACCATTTATCTCGAGGGCAGTTCAGATACAAAAAAAAAAAAAAAAATAATCCTTATGATTCAAGTAAAGAACTCTGGTGTCTCCTGGTGGATAAACGGGGATATTACAATCATATTCTGTGCAGACTAGCTTTTTCCCATTTACTGGTCGCACTGATTATATCTTGCTATCTTATTAATAATGTTGGCCCAAAACAAAGCCTTAAAAAGCAATAAAACTAGATTGCTTCCTATCAAAGATAGCGATAGCTGAAGTGCATTTTGGAGATCTGGCTATATTTGGATATTCAATGGGATACAGAATGATATATAGACCTGGTGAGAGTGTCATTGTGCCCCTGCTCTCATGAAGTCACAAGTGCACATTTCCTGAAATATTGCACAATACAATATCCAACACACATTTCCACTCAACATCAGGAGACCATAACTTACAACACAGCACAATATGTTTCCTAATCATTTTAACGCAGCATATCGTTTTCATAGGCAAGAAGAAGAAAAATACAACAACTCCAGGACGTAAAAATAATCACACATCTTCAGTGATATTATATATTTATACATGTTATTATCGCTAGAGTACTTAACTTATAAAAGTGAAAACACATACTCTTTGGAGATCTTCTGTGTGGACTTGGACTTCTAGGTTGTTACCCACAGTAACAACAGAAGTTCTCTTCCACATTTTAATTGTGTGTTTAGTGGGTGAAAGAGGTTTTTTTTTTATCAACTATAATGATAGTCGGTCTCCAAATATTGTTTCCTTTTTTAATTGGAAGAAATTCAGACAATAGAAAATCATACTCAGTACAAATTGGTAAGATTATATATATTTTTTTTATAGAACACTAATTGCTACTTTAAGGATTAGGTGCCCAAACCACACATACTGTATTACCAAACACAGCACAATTAAAAAAAAAGCAACCTTTGTTTTAGCACTCCAAGAAATCACTTGGTGATTGTCCGTAATAAATACAACTGAGAAATGTTCTTGTACTTTGTAAATATTGGATTAGCTTTTCAATGACCACACTCTTGAAAAGACCCGAAAATCCACACTATGGTTTGAACTAAGCCTAATGGTCAATAGGTAAAGAAAGTGAGTTATGTCCACGGCTTAAACGGGTTTTCTCTCATCAGAGGGTTATCTGATTCCCCTAAATAGTCTCCTAATGGAAAATGGAGAGTAAAAATGACACATCCTCCTGCCACCTTTGCTTTCCAACTCAAATAAACATGAAGCGATGTCATGTATTGTTGATGTTCAAGTTGAATTCAAGAGTATCTCCAGTTTCACTGTCAAGTTCTTAACATCACGTTGGTTTAATTGCATTAAAAAATCAAGTTGCAATTTCCTTTACTCCGTTTAATCTGAATTACCAACAAATTAAACAAACTAAATAAATGTAGTTACGGATCCACACAGCAGTGGTACTCTTCCGATATTTTATTTCCATATAAGATACCTGTGTGTTTTACTAGTAGGGTTAATACTCAGTGTTTAACTTGTCAAGCTCTCTGAAAAATAAATAGAAGCCATATCTGTATATATTTGTTAGATTTGGGAGTTATGCAGTGGAAAATCCCCCGATTACTTGAGAGGAGGGTAATAAAGAAATGTGTCTAACTTGTGTTATTATTTTGAAGGGCAACCACACGATTGAGACATTCTAATTGTTGATTGTACACAAAGGCATTGTATCCAGTATTCAGTGTAAATAATCAACTAATAATGACGTCCAGCGTTTTCTCTTTTGTACTTCTCCTATATGTGTTAAAACAAGTAGAATCACTTCTTTCCTTGGTGTTTATTGTAGGTTTCTATCGATTTTCCCAACACTTTGTTAATATGTAACAGACTAGAGCGGTTACAGGTGCCAGCAGGTGCATCTGTAGTGAGTAATCTTAGGTACAGTTGCTTCCAAATTTCCTTCTTCAGTTCTGCCTTCACTAAAAAGGAAGACGGATAGAATGGGGTCAGATCTATTTACAATGACTAATGCGATTAGAATTCTATGTTGTACAGTTTGGTGTAGAAAGACCCTGCATAACATTATACTGAGTCTGAATAATTCGTTGTTAGTCTCCATGGAGCTTTGGAGGAAAAAGAAGAAGAAAAAAAAATACTAAATGAGCGGAACTACAATTATGATGTGACCGCATAAACTGACATTTTATTTTATTTTATGGGTTAGGGACTCTATACAGAGGCAGGATCTAATTTCCTGTGAAATGATAGGCAAACTTGTCAGTGGCACTCACAAAAAGGGGGCCTGTTATCCTTAAAAAGAGTTTCTTCTTCTACCAGAATAAATATAGCACGAATTTTTAATTCGTCTTCTTTTCACAGACAACAATGCAGGTTTTGAATGCTGGACACAATTTGGGTTTTGTAAGGGTGTCTTTCTGCCCTCCCTCAGCCCAGCTGTCCATATGGAATACAGCATGTACAACTTGGATCACAATGGCACCAACTGACAGGCAGAACAAAACCTAAGGATACTTCTCCCTGACTCTGGGATGCACTGCCCCTGATAAACGAATTGAATAGCAACGAAAAGAAAGAAAGAGGATAAAAAAAAAATCACAATCTTTCTTTCTGTCCCCCCATGGGTTTCTTTCTTTTCGCCTCTTTAATATGCACGCCTCTAACATCCTCAACTACCAGCCTTTCCCATTGTGTTTTTTTGTAATGTCTACTGTATATTGTTCAAAGATAGACTGCACAAACTGCCCCATTAGAGTGTGAAATTTAAGGCCAAAGGGTTAGGGCCACACAAGATTTAACTGGTTTTATTGACTCAGGTACACGCGGAAAGTGACTATTTCCTCAAGTTTCTCTTAAAATAGTGGAATACAAAACATTAACTAAAATATATGTTATAGTATGTTAGGTATAAAATATGGGGCCATATCTAGTTGTGTGTAGAATTATATATATATATATATATATATATATATATATATATTCACATACATACATAATATACAGACAAATACAATGTTACATGTGTTGTAATAAGTGTACTACGTTCTATATTTTTAATAAAATGTGTTTAATCTGTTTTACTGTAACTTCAGATTAATAGTTGAATGGTCAAATATAAATTGTATACTTTGCGTATGTAGAAAAAAAAGGGAGATATGTGAATGGTTGGAGAGCTCTATGAAGGTGTATATTCTAATATATATGTATTTTCTTAATTTCATCATTTGGGAGCTGTAATCAGAATATTTCAATGTTTTCAGAATAATCTACGTTTTTCAAAATTTCCCAGACGTCATAAAGTATATCTATCCATCTTGCAAAAAAAAAAATGATTATGCCTAGTTATGATTCGTTTTATAGACCCATTATAAAAATATAATTAAGTCCTTCAAGTAAGATTTGAGAAACAAAATAAAGTCAGTAATTTTGACGTTAATTTGGCATCACCAAATCATATAAATCAATGTTCGCAAATAATGTAACCATTAAAAGGTATGCGAAAAAAATATATCACACCTACAATTTACTAATAGATACAGTCTAACTTTGTCCATTCCAATTACAAATTTGATTAGCTCTTACAATTAAGTTATTAAACACATTTAACACTGAACGTCATAGAACATCAGTGAGAGTTTGAGACAGATAATCTTATTAGTGTTGAATTAACTCACATAGTAATAGCTCCGTTAGGAATTCATTTGGAAATACTAACTTTACTTCACATTTACTTCGGTATCCATTCGTAGAGTATACCACATTTATGAACATAAATGTTACGCAATCTTACTAAAAAATGATTCCTAAAACAATAGTGATTGTTTTCGAGATTCAATAATGATCCCCTAATGGGGTACTATATAGTAACCAAGTGAAATGCCCCATTATTCCTTTACAAATAGCAGAGGACGGAGATCTCAACTGATTGCTGAAGTCTATTTCTATGTATAAGTGAACTAAGCCAAGAATTATTAAAATGTCAACAATGAATATGCAATCAAGTTTTATTAATATTAAAACCAATGATAAACATGGCTAATGATGATCGATTCGTTTCTGAAACATAATTTTGGTAGATAAATACTGTGTGCACTGCCTGTCGAAGGGAAATATTAAATACTTTGCAAAAGCATCATATTTCTTATATAAAAAAAATCCAGCAGTTCTGACCTAGGATGAGAGCAAATTCTCTTCTACGGTGCAAATCACCCACAACAAAGTGGGAGCTATTCTGATTGTATTAGAATCAAAAGCTTCCCAGCTGAAGGAGCACTTTGCTATTTAAGTGAGTGGGGTTTATTTCTCATTTTCAGTCACTTTACCTCCTCTGCCTCTCCAGATAGATAAATAAAGCAAGCAAAACCAAACAAATGGGAAAGACTAAAAATAACATTTTAACAGCTTTCCAGTTCTTGGAACACAATATAATGTCATGTTGCCTGGATTTGGGGACATTGGGGACATAAGGCCATTTATTGAACTACATAATTTGACAAACTCACATTTCTCAGATCACTCATTTGTAATACGAAAGATACCAGGCGGCAGTTAACATGAGATTAGTTAAATAGTCATAGAATTGGCCTCTTTCTACATTGTATTGGATTCTCGGTCACAGGGGTGGGAAGAACATAAAGTCTCTTTCTTGTTTTAAAAAAGTCAAACACACGTTATTTTTTGAAACACATCATTTTATTAAAATTCTTATAAAAATCGAAAATCTCCCATCGATGCGCTTATTTGTTTTGTTTTTGTTTTTAAATCATACAGAATAATCAGTTGTATATCTCTATGTAGATTACTTTGACATTTTGTTTTCTACTTTAGGTTTTGGGGAATATTTGCATAAAAAACGCCCTGAAGGTTACTGATGGCAACAATAACCACAAATATTTACAAAAAAAAAAAAAAAAAGCTAGTAGTTATCAGAATTTTTATACATGGCCATAAATATTTAAAGTTTCATATAAAAGAAGGAAATAAAATTCTCTATATTTTAAAGTGTTTTTTTCCACTTGCTTTATATACGACCGACAACATCTCTACAGAACACAAACATACTTTACAAAAAAATAATAATAATCACATAAGCAGAAGTCGTTTTTTTGTCTTTTAGTTGTAGGTAGGCAGGATCGCTTTTATGGAGCAATTTTGTAAACATGGAGCACAACATACCAAAAAAAAAAAAGAGTTTGAGGATGAATTGACCTTCCGTTAAAAAAACAAGCAACAACAACAAAAAAAAAAAGATCAATAATAATAATAATTATAATAATTATAATAATGCTTCTTTTACCCAACAGTCTTTTCATCATTTTTTGGAGCAGATCAGTCTGTACATAAAGTTCACCAAGTCCACTGTTGGGCTTGCACCAAGTGATGTGGGTACTGGGGGTTACTGGCAGAGCTGTACTGGGCGTTATATTGCATATGCTGCAGTGACTGGGCGCTATACGCTGAGAATGGAATGCCAGCCGGGAATGTGGCTGCTAAGTCCTGAGCTTTGAGCGTGTGGCACGGTTTGCCATCCCTGACTAAGACAGGCACTGCCACCCGTCTAGGGGAGGGAAGAGGAGTCACTTCCATACCTTTCTCTGCCCGGGCCCTCTTCATCTTGTACCTGTGATTCTGGAACCAGATCTTCACCTGAGTGGGTGTGAGTCGGATCAGGCTTGCTAGGTGCTCTCTTTCAGGGGCGGAAAGGTACCTCTGCTGCCTAAATCGCCTTTCCAATTCATAAGTTTGAGCCTTGGAGAACAGGACCCTTCTTTTCCTTTTCTTCCCGGAGTCTGCGTTGCTTGAAGTTTCCTTGTCGTTGTCTGGGGATTCATCGTCAGCAGAAGGTTCGGGGGATTTGGGAGAAGAATCCTGTTGGGAATTGCTGGATGCAAACCCGTGTACTGCAGAAAGTCCACAAAGGAAAAGAGTGAGGGTGGGATATATTTCTACAGGCATGTGTATAACCAAGTAATAAAGACTTGTAAATTATATTAGATAAACAACCGTGACAATTCGTTCTAAATGTACTTGTTTAAAAGTTTAGTGGGTATTAGTGTATGCATCCTAATTGAAGATACCTATATACTGTAGGTACTATACACACCACACATCTATCAATAAACACACACAACACACACTCATATATATACATACACACCTATGTATGTATATATATATATATATATATATATATATATATAT
>NC_134486.1:97230907-97240907 GCF_040206685.1 Ascaphus truei | reverse complement strand
CAATTGTCAGAGATAAGAGAACCCAGTAATAATGGACTAGTGGTATAGATTTATATATTCAATCATGTTCCAAGTGTGACCATTGCACTGGTTTATTCCAACATGTTCCACATCCAACCTGTTCAGTTTTCCAAAGTGTCGAAACCATTGACCTTTAGAAGACAATTATTGGAATAGATTTGGAAATTAGAGACTTTTGCACCTATAAGACACCTGTGAAGATTCATAATACATATAAAATCAGATCTCGACATCTCGTCCTGTTGGATGCCCCGGAAAGCCAAGGTGTTAAGCATTTTATATCGATTATAACAATGCTTTGTACTTCCAAACAAAAAGTTATTGCAGCCTCTGTAAGGTTAATCTCTGCCCCCCCCCCCACGTTCAAAGTAGTTTTAGTTTATTTAACAGGTTGAAGTGTCATTACTTTCTGTGGATGCGATTTGTTTCCAAATAATGTCACATATTGAAAGGGCTGTTTGTATATTTATGTCTTTGGGATTGGATTCTCTTGTTGCCATTTTACAGCCATTTTAAAATCCCCAACATATTCCAGACTGAAAAACCATGCACTATTATGTCTCCATATCCTAAAATTCAAGCTTAACTTTAACGCCAAAAAAAACGTGTTTCAAAGACTGCAAAAATACAGATCTGTGACTTGTTCACAAAAACAGCAATGGACCTATGGGAGGCATGCCTTGGGACTGCAATATGGAGAGATTATTTGTACAACTCAACAACTGAAAGAAAGGGAGACCTAAATCTCAACAGGATAAGTGGTTCTACTTCAGGTCAAGGGCTCTCTCGTGGTATTTACCTGTTTACTTTTACAGGTAGCTTAACATAAGTCATTAGTCTTTTAGTTTTGCTTGAATGCAGTATTGGTTAACTCATGGCAAGTGGTGTGTCTCGGTCCCCCCCCCCCCCGTCCCCCCTCTCTCCTTCCTTCTCTCTCTCTCCTTCTCTCTCTCTCTCTCTCTCTCTCTCTCGTCTTCTCTCTCTCTCTCTCTCTCTCTCTCTCTCTCTCTCGTCTTCTCCCTTTATTTCTCCCTATTCACCATACTCTTAAACAGCCCTCGTTTTATTGAAATTACCATTTTCTACCAAGCCTGCTTTCTTAACATTCCCCCCTTCTCTCTGTCCCAACCCCTCTCTCCTTCTCCATCTTTATCTCTTTCTTAACCCCTCTCTTTTTCTCACTCTCTTTATCTCTTTCACAATCCCTCTCTTTCGTTCTGTTCCCCTTTTGTTGGCTTTATTTCTTAATCTCTCTCTCAGCACCTCTCTTTCCCTTGCCTGATTATTATTTTTTTCATATATATTGAAAGCCCACAGATAGATAATAACCTGTCGTTTTGACAATTGGATTATGGTGGAGTATTTCAAAGCATTTTGTATTTTTCCCCTATCAGAAGATGATCTCATTCAAAATTCATGACTTCCCGGCCCTGGTACACCCACCCCATTCCTTCTTTTCTTTAATGAAAGTTTTTTTTTTAGACATTCATTTTTCTTATGACATGTTTATAATAGAAAGACAGGCCGGAGTTCTTGTCAGAATTCAAGAAAATAAAAATCTAGGGGACATAACGAAAAAAATAATAATCATCAATATGTACTGTGAGTACACGGTATGTTGCTTTGCAAAGCTAGTTTGACTTGATTCAGATTCATTAAAGTGCTATAACTTGAGTAGAACAGGGGCTTCTTTGCAGTGTACTACATAGGGCTGACCTGTAGCCCATCACCGAACCCAGTTCAGATAACAACCTTCAAGTGGATTAGTTTATTGTTTGAATAGTGCGAAGGTACAAGCAATTGTTTTCATTCACTTCAGACAAACACAACATATTACACCTTAACGCTCTGCTGAGGATTAGTGAAGCTGACACAAAAGCTTTGTTAGTGTTAGGTTTTTCTTTATCTATGATTTGATACGCTCTGGATGGGTACACTTGAAATCAATTAGAAAGGAAAATATAGTCCAATTTAGTCCTGGTAATTATTATTAAAAAAAAATATTCACTTTTCAAGTATAACACTTTCAATTAATACAAACGGGAAACAAAAACGTTATTTGTCCTGAGATGTAATTTAGGTGAATGCTACTAAAGGTCTTTCATACTAGAATCATCTATTGTATTGACAATGAAGCAAACCTTCACTTCAAAATATGCACAGAAGAGCACTTCTAGTGAAACAGCAAGTTCAATGTTTCATCTGTTAAATAAATACATCTTGGCAAATCATTTATCTTCTTTTTGTTTTTTAAAAAAGTCACTTTTATGTTCTCTCAGTATCACTTAACACATGTTACCTCTATAAAGTGGAGTGACAAACAAAAAGATGTGGCCACGTGGCTTTATTTGGGATATTGGTTATAGATCACGGGTTATTATCAGTAATACGTTAACGCTGTCTTAAAAAACGTACTGATGCAAGACTTATTCCCAGGCAATAAAGAATCGTTAAGCAATGCTTGTTAACGAGCAACAAATATAGAAACGATATCGTTTTTTTATTATCCCAGAATGTAAATAAATGCTGTACTGCACAGTTTAAACCCAAATTCTTTGAACACATATAGTCATCCCTCAAACGGGGGGAGATCAAATTAGGAGAATGTGTAGATAAATCTGACTTCAGCACATCCTCAATTAAACCTCCCCGAGGCTCTCTATCCGACATGCTATTAATTATTTGTTCTAAATACAAAAATCTAAATTGGGGTTTTATTCTATTTCACATCAGAGTGTGATAACAGGTTCTAAAATCACTGTGGGGACAACCCGAGGTAGTAAAATGTAATGGAAAGAAGGATTTCTCTTTGTATCAAACGGTACATTCCGTGATCTGAATGTCCTGAGGCATAGAATAAGACTCGGGCAAATTCACTCTATCAAGGCTTTGGGAATGCATGTAAACCTAAGCTAAGGAACATAACCTAATGAATAAATTTATAATCATTTAATGTATATGTCAAAGGAAACAATAACTATGCAAGATTAATATATACCCAATATACACACACACACACACACACACACACACACACACACACACACACACACACACACACACACACACACACACACACACACACACACACACACACACACACACACACACACACACACACACACTTTGTGTTTTTATAATATTCGCAAGGCTATAAATATAGCCCCAGGAAAGCATTTTAGTTCAAGTCTATTATGACTGTTTAATTTGGAAATTAAACTCTTTGTTCCCCCCAGGCAAACCTTTTAGCTTTATTCTTTCCTGCTTCTCCAATGATTAAATATGTCACAATGAGATTAAGCGTCGTTATTTTGCCTGCAGAAATGCCCAGTTTGCAAAGAAACAACTCTTCAATGATTTTAAATGCGAGATTCACATTTGTGTTATGAAATTCACAGCTTTAAGCACATCCTTATCTAAATTTGGTGGACACAAAGCAGCTGCTATGCAGGGCAGCATTTAAAGGTTTTAGCCAAACTGTGATAATGACTAAAGTAGCCAAAGGTACAAATATGAGATACTTTGCACATAATGCATAATTTGCACGGGGTCTGAGATCGAGTAGGATTTTCCATTGAAAGGTAAGGAAATAACACGAATTTGGATGCAGAAATGTTTTTTTACAGAAGCCCCCCACTAAGCCAGCCACCTCATTGAAGTCCTTATTGAAGTAGTAATGGTTTGATTTTTATCATAAGAGGCAGATTTAAAACAATAAAGATGAGTAGGTCATTTTTGTTTGGCAGAAAATAAAAGAATCTGTGGGGAGATGGAGCCTGTGAGAAGACGTGGAATATAAATGGGTTTAACATTAGTGATCCTATGGCGAACTCTACTGTCTCAAAAGAGAACTGTTCTAATTCACCTTCCCTCTCCTAGTTCAGAGTAAATAGGACTTAGTGGTGTGAAGACTAATGCCCCCAACCCATGGCTAATTGTTATTCAACAGGGGGGATATGGGCAATTGAACACTACATATTTAGGAACCAATTCTCTCTGAAGAAACCTAATTCTGTTATTGGACCTCTTTTCTCATTACTTTCCTAACCCTTTTAACTGGTTCTTTACTGACTCAAACGGATAACATTATAATACTCCGACAACTACTCTTTAAGAAACCTCCACCTGTGTGCGCGGTGTCTGGACAGGTAATATGTATGATCTTCATATGGGACGCACAGATCTTCAAAGCGAAACACTTTGCATATGAATCAACAACCTTTTATTCTTACAGGCTTTAGGGATTGTCCAAAATGAAAGTGTAAAATAAATAAATAAAATCAACCACACAGGATAGACAGAACGTCATTTTTGTTCTGTTCAAAAATGATTTGAAGTCAAATATCTAGAACATGTCACTAGTGGTGGATCTGCTGGTAATTCTACAGTAGGGGAAACCTCACCTGTCCTAGAGACATACACAGAAGTTACAATCACCACCTGCTGCTACAGGGAGAGGTACTGTGTCACTGTAACAAATTAGGGGTGAAGCCATTATAAAATGCGTGGGGCAGTTAAACAGGATGTTTTAAATCACTTAACTAACCATGCACAACATATAACTCCCCCCTCCCCCCAATGAAACCAATTATAGTAGTGCATTGAAATATAAGATTCGTTTAAATAAACCAATACATTCTAATATCAATCTTTTAAACTACAAATGCTTTCCAATCAACAACAGCTCAAATTTGCTTGCAGACCTCAACTTGCGATCACATTTATCCCTTTAATCTCTACTGTCATAGGAAAATAAATGTGTTTTTTTTAAATTTGTTTTTTTTTTTATATAGATTTAACAGGTTTATGGAAAAGTTCAAGGCTGAGAGAGGGAAGTTAAAAGCAGCTCACCTGGTGGCAGATGAAAGGAGGAAGCCAGAAAGCTAAAGGGAGACAGCTGTGGCTAATGAAGTATCTCAGCTCCAAATGTGAGTAGGGAGGAGTGCATATAAAGATAAGACTGGTGATATGCTTTATATAGAAGCTGTAATGTTCTGCTGCGCTCTTCTGGGCTCCTCACACTGTGTAAGTAAAATTTGCTCTTCTGTCCAATTGACGTAGATCTTTCTTTCTCTTCCCCACACTCCCTCTTCATGCTCCTATCTGTATATGTCTCATTCTGTGCCTGGGTTCCACACGCAGCCTGGCTCTCCTCGTAACCCCCCCCCCCCACACACACTCTCTGAAATGGCATGCTCTATTTGTTTTCCTTCCCTGTGACGTGAGGCAAAATATTGGCCATATGTTCATCGGTAATAAATTGGTTATAAGCGCAAACAAACGTTTTACTTGATAGCATTCACCTGCCTTTTCTTTTCAAGCTAGTTTTTCTTCTGCCTTCAAATAGCATGCTCAGTAAGTGTTCTCACCTCTTATTAAGGGTTTCTGCAGTGCCCACGTTGTAGAGAGTCACTTTCTTTCGAATGAAGTAACTGTGACCATTGGTCTCTCCCTTTCAGTTTGGGCAGCACCACATTTCTGGGTAACTAAGCCTCAGTAAGTAGCCAGATGTGGCACGTTACTTTTGTGTAAGACGTGGTTTACATTAGATCTGCAGATATTCCCTTTGATAGCACAGGCTTTGGGAGATAAACACGTACCCCTCTGTTTCCATTGGCAGGTAGGTATGGACAGCTTTTTGGGCTCAGTAGCTTGGAGCCCAGGAATGAATGATGCCTCTTGCCTTGCAACAGAGTTATGCAAAGTGAAATAAAAGCTAAAGAGCACTAGAAATATTACAATTGATCCCATCTGTTACACATTATTCCATATCTCCATTTGTTGTTTTTCATAGTTTATCAATCTCACAGCAACTGAGCATACATGCAATAGTTTCGCTTTCAAGTTGTAGATGTTGAAACAAGTAAGAGTAAAGGGCAGTTTTTTTAGATCAATTAATATCCACAGAAACGTTAAGGTTCCATAATTAAATATATAACATATTTGTTTATTTCGATTAATATGAAGTTGTCATGGAATTTATGAGAGATGAACAGAATGCTTAGAATATGTTATATTTCTGTGTTTTTCTATATTCCTCTAGATTCATCAAGGAAGAGTTAAACATGGTGACTGTTTTTTGAAAAACAATAATGCAAAAAGAATTCTGATTGCCAAAGGTTTGTCAAGTGTCAATACTCACTGTTCACACCAATCCATTTTACTTGACCCACAGACTTAGACTTAGGGCCTCATGCAGTAAGCCCCGATCCAACATTTTCGGTAAGGGTTGCGGATTGGTGGCTAACTGGCCATTTTTTGGCGATTTGCCCTCGCAGTATTCAGTAAGGGCCGAATCCTTCCGATCCCTGCCGAAGCACTGCGAAAGCAAAGCTGCCGATGACCTTTGGCGATACAGCCTGGCTCCCGATAAGGCTCCCGATAAGCCTTTGGTGCCGATAGATGTTTGCAGCTGAGAGAGACAAGCCGCTCTCTCAGCGCAAACATTGGCAACAAAAAAAGTATTTAAAAACAACTTTTACTCATAGTGTACATGTGCAGGGGGTCTTCGGAGCTGAACCGCGTTGGTTTGAGGTCCGGGGACCCCCTGCCCCCCGAGATACAGGCCCCTTTATGAGGTGCCGGTATCCCTCGGCGTTTAAAGGTCCCGATCACGTGACCGCGACCTGTAAACAAACCAGAGGGATACCGGCACCCCATAAAGGGGCCTGTATCTCGGGGGCAGGGGGTCCCCGGACCTCAAACCAATGCGGTTCTGCTCCGGAGACCCTCTGCACATGTACAGTATAAATAAAACACACACACATCAATAAAGACTCGTTCCTTACCTTGGCGGCTATGTGCAACGGTAATGAAGCAGCATGAATGTCTTTTTAATTATACTGTACAGTGAGCAGGGGGTCCCCTGAGCTGAACCGCATTGCTTTGTGGAGCAGGGACCCCCTGCTTCCCGAGTTACAGGCCCCGGTATATGTCATCGGGTGGCAGTGTCGCCGCCATGTTTATAGCGTCCCCGCAATAAACATGGCGTCCACACTGTAACCGATGGCCCAAACCGGGGCCTGTAACTCGGGAGCCAGGGGGTCTCTGAGCCACAAATAAATACGCTTCAGCTCAGGGGGCCTCCTGCTTCCGCACAATATTATTAAAATACATTAATGCTGCTTCATTACCATAGCGGATAGCCGCTAAGGCAATGAAGGGGTTAACGCATAGTAGCAGGTTTATTGGGGACAAATGCCCCCAATAAACATAGCAGCAATACACAACATACAGTATAGTAATGGGCAGAATGACTATTATCCACAAATGGATAATAGTGCAGTTGTCCATTTAAAATACATACACAACAATAAAGACATTAAATACATATAGCACTCACCCATGTCCCACTGCCACGATGAAGGCCATCCTCATCTTCATCCTGCCCATGCCCCATCCGCTTCTGCAAAACAAACACAAGAATTACAACATCCAAATTAATGTCCCCTAACCCCTTAATCACCATAGCGGTTATTAACCGCTACAGTTATTAAGGGGTTAAGCCACCATCACCCACATACCCTCCCCCACAAAGCCCCCCAACCACCCTCACCCAATACCCACAGGGGAGTCCTACCAAATACCCTTGGGTCTAATACCCCCTCCCCCAGCACATACAGTACAATAATGTGCCAAATAACTATTATCCACATAGGGATAATACATTATTTGGCCATTATTAAACACATTCAATACCGTTAAAATGTAAAGAAAATTGTACTAACCTCATCAATAAGAAGTCTCCGTCGCCAGCATCATCCTTGGGGTCCGTTGCCAACATTATAAATAGCCACAACATTTGAATATCATTAACATAACACTGAACCCCTTAATCACCTTATCGGGTACTAACCTGAAAGGTAATTAAGGGGTGAAGCCATCCTGCAATGCCTACAACAGTTATGCATAACATCCTCAGTGAAATAAATACCCATTGCCTAACCAAATTCCATGTAATCATTCAATCTGTAGGCTCACATGCCTCATAAAACATTGCATTTACAGTGTATACATGTAGCATAACATGTAAACTGCATGTACACGCTGCAAATCAATGTTAACAATACAATAATCCCACTCAAATCGCCATACATCACAAGAAGTATATTATTTAATCCAATAAACTCACCATCAATGAATTACCACACATCACTTACATCCCTAAACAATTAAAATACCACCCATACCAATTACACAATGAACTAAAGCTATCCTAACAGAGAACAACTTCAAAACATAGAAAAAAGTACACCAACAATTACAATATACTAAAGCAAGGCTTTCCATATCCTACTGTACGGCCTGGAAGCCCAAAACTTACATCTGTCTAAAAATAAAATACATTTAGCACACATCAATGCATAGCCACAATGATTAACAATACAGAATAAGAAGCTTTAACAACACTATCATTTCTTACCCTGTATATAAATCTGTACACATACATACAGACATACATACAGTGGGAAGAAATGATATGCATTATAAAAAATGAAAACATGAAAAAGCAACAAAAAAAACAGTTACATTAAGTACATTTCTTTATTTAACTTACCATTACTTGCCCCCACCGACTCCCGTTGATCAGCTTACTCACGAACCAATCCACGACACCATCCACGAAACAATCCACGACACGATCCAGGAACAGGAAACCATAAAAGAAAAAAACATAACAAATTAAACATTAAAATAATAAAACATGACAATCAAGGGTTGTACTAGTTTTATTCTTAGTGAATCTGTATTAAAATACCTTGTTCCGGGGTCTTCTTGACGTCCGGTGCCACGCCCTGGTCTTCAATCTTCAGGAGGAGGTCCGTCCTCCTCGGCGTCTGCCTTCAAAATGAGACGACATAGGCTTTTATAGGCCTATGACGTCACAATTGTCGTCATATGGTTCCCACGGCCCTGATTGGGCCGTGAAAACCATGTGTTTTGGCCGATGTGAAAAAATTTGATGACGTCACTTAAAGGCAATGCCAGCACAGCCAATCAGAATGGCTTTGCTGCAATTGCCTTTAAGAAAACGTCATGAAATGACACATGGCCGGACTCACATGGTACTTGAACAAATCAGAGTAGGGATGGAGTTCCCACGCTCTGATTGGCTGGCTTACCATGTGAGTCCGGCCATGTGTCATTTCATGACGTTTTCTTAAAGGCAATTGCAGCAAAGCCATTCTGATTGGCTGTGCTGGCATTGCCTTTAAGTGACGTCATCAAATTTTTTCACATCGGCCAAAACACATGGTTTTCACGGCCCAATCAGGGCCGTGGGAACCATATGACGACAAATGTGACGTCATAGGCCTATAAAAGCCTATGTCGTCTCATTTTGAAGGCAGACGCCGAGGAGGACGGACCTCCTCCTGAAGATTGAAGACCAGGGCGTGGCACCGGACGTCAAGAAGACCCCGGAACAAGGTATTTTAATACAGATTCACTAAGAATAAAACTAGTACAACCCTTGATTGTCATGTTTTATTATTTTAATGTTTAATTTGTTATGTTTTTTTCTTTTATGGTTTCCTGTTCCTGGATCGTGTCGTGGATTGTTTCGTGGATGGTGTCGTGGATTGGTTCGTGAGTAAGCTGATCAACGGGAGTCGGTGGGGGCAAGTAATGGTAAGTTAAATAAAGAAATGTACTTAATGTAACTGTTTTTTTTGTTGCTTTTTCATGTTTTCATTTTTTATAATGCATATCATTTCTTCCCACTGTATGTATGTCTGTATGTATGTGTACAGATATATATACAGGTTAAGAAATGATAGTGTTGTTAAAGCTTCTTATTCTGTATTGTTAATCATTGTGGCTATGCATTGATGTGTGCTAAATGTATTTTATTTTTAGACAGATGTAAGTTTTGGGCTTCCAGGCCGTACAGTAGGATATGGAAAGCCTTGCTTTAGTATATTGTAATTGTTGGTGTACAGTACTTTTTTCTATGTTTTGAAGTTGTTCTCTGTTAGGA
>NC_134486.1:97135907-97228407 GCF_040206685.1 Ascaphus truei | reverse complement strand
ACAGGTGTGACTCGTCTCGTGGGGGAGCTCCAGCAGGAGTGTCTACCATAAAGTCTATGATGGGCCATGAGTCTGGTCCCAGACCACAGGGCACCACGTGGCTGTCCGGTCACTGGTACAATACTACTACTGTAGTACTAAGGGGAGCGTCCCGGTCTGGGGCCTTCCCTACAATACACAAGCTAGAGGGGCTCAGGGCCTCGCTGGGGCCTACTGGGCAACACTAGGCCTAGTGCAGAGAAGCACAGCTTCCTGGACCCTACCTTCTCCGTTGCCTCCTCTGCTCCGACTGACATGTATATATATGTATAAGGAGTACTTGAGAAAGGGCAGACTATGCCCGAAAAGCGTGGGAGGAGGTTCCCCTATTTTTGTATGTCCTGAGTGTCCCCCCTTTTTTATGTAACCCAATAAAGCATTGTCTTTGAACTTTTCCCTGGTGAGTCCGAGTACCTTGCAGCGGCTGCTGCATTGATATTTTACTTTTTCTCTGCTGCTTTGGCTCGTGCCCGCTCCGGGGAGTGACGTCACTTACCCTTCCGACACACGTGACACGGGGACAGAGAGTGAGAGCAACGGAGGACGGCTTCATCGTGAGTATCAGCACACTCCATGCCGAATCCTACTATACTGCACACTAAGCAGCTGACACTTGTTCTGTTACAGACTTGCTAGCAGTTATCTCTCCAACTCCCTCTCCCCTCCTTCATGCTCTTCAACTCTCCATTTATGTCTACAATAGGCTTGTGCCATTAGGTGGACTGCCTTTGAGCTTTACAGACGGCCCTCTCTACTTACTATCATTAATGGAGGTCTGAGGATCTACCTGGTTAGGTAAACTGCTCATTACCATAGGATTTGCATATGAGTATAGAGATAGTTTAGAGAAGGGATTTCTCTGCCAGTGCTCAAATTTCAATTATATGCTTCTCCGTGGATATAAAATAAAGGCTACATAGCATAATCTTCAATTGTCTTTACTTCAAATGCACCTTTGTTGGAGGGTCCAGGTCTATGAAGGTGAGTACAAAACTGTACTAAGGTCATTAATGCTCATTGATGGGGGTGTGTGTAAAACATAAAGAAGAAAGGATGTCAAGGGAACCTATGTGAACAAGGAAACCTGACCCCTATATAAATGATAACTCCAACAACAACCCTTAGAGCTAGACCATTAAAGAATAGATGACAGTGTCTAAAGACATGGTACTCACGACCCTTATGAGCATGGTCCGTCTGGTCCCGGCATGTTCTCAGCCCAATACGTATAGCAGAAGAAAGTCTCCCTGAAGAAGGTAGAAAATGGTGGTGCACAGCGTGCCTCATGCGTTCCGGAAGCAGGACGTGAAACGGAAACTGGATTGCGATTTCAATAGAAAAATTCAATGAACAACTCGGACATCAGTAAAAGAAAAAAATCATCTTGAGAAGGAACTCTGATGCGTTTCGTGCATCTACTGCATTTTGTCAAAGTGCAGTAGATGCACGAAACGCATCAGAGTTCCTTCTCAAGATGATCTTTTTCTTTTACTGATGTCCGTGTTGTTCATTGAATTTTTCTATTGAAATCGCCATCCAGTTTCCGTTTTACTTCCTGCTTCCAGAACCCATGAGGCACCTGTTGACACGCTGTGCACCGCCATTTTATACCCTCTTCAGGGAGACTTTTTTTTGCATATGAGTAACCTGAGTACGATTAGTTAAAATGTGTTCATCCGCTAATTTTAAGGAAAATGCCAGGACATCGTTACACTAAGCACCTTTGGAGATATATATATATATATATATATATATATATATATATATATATACGTTACGGATATGGATACGTTAAAGTGAGATAACGGAACATTTAGTAACCTTCTGAGGGTCTACAGTATCCCATAGAGCCATAAAGGATATTTGTAACACTGATAATATAAAATACCCTTTTTTTACTCTAAAAAAACCAGCATTTTCTTACAAACAGTGATTATGGAGCCAAGATTGTTGTAATTTTTAGCGTTAGATTCTCCAAAACCAGGAGCCCATTGTATAGAAATTAAATAAAAAATAGCACTTTACCACTCTGACCCATATTTAATGGGTTGAGTAAATTGATTTACACATGTAAACAATACATTCACATTTCCCAATCATCTTTTTTACAGATAATTTCCTGGGTAAGAAATACTGAAATTAGTGACTAAACCGTTACGTATTTCTATAAGATAATATAAAAGATGAATAAGATTTTGTGTTTAAAAACACTGTCCACAATGTCAATGTCTCATTGGTAAAACTGCGATACTCTAAATACATGTTTACAATTTTAATGACCAATTTTATAGTTATATTTCTTCTCCCCTGGCAGAACAAAACGCATATAGGAACTAGTAATATTTTGTAATACTTCTTAAAAGCAACATATATCCCATGACAGGTATAACAACAATTACTTTTTGCCACTTATCCTAGTTAATAAATCAACATACCCCCCAAATAGTTTTCTTGCATATTACAATGTAATTCCAGTTCTAAGATGAATGTCTCTTTCTGCCGTTTTGATCTGGTTTAGCTGGTTGCTACATGTAGATTTGAGGAAGCACAAGTCACAGTAAATCATATTGACATATGACATACTTTGCTAGTCTTTCCAGCTAGCAATGAGCATCCAATAAATATTCCAATTGTTCTAGATGCAATACCTATTTAAAATATACTGCCAGATATTTTGGGTTGGACCCCGTTATTCAATGCATAATTGTTAGTAAAAAAGTTCTACTACACAAGAATACTTGTTTTGCTGCCCTGATCTGGTAGAAATATTTGTAGCAGGTGCAAATTGAACCCGTGGGCAGGCTCTTGTGGGTTAAATAACACACTAGCCTGCCCCTTTTTTTTGCTAGACTGTTTCAAGACCATGGCTGTTTCTCCATTGTTTATGTTCCGCAGCAATGCGCCAGCGAGTGCAATAACATCTGCTACATCTGTACCCTTCAAGGGGTTTCATAATTCCTAAACATGTATGTGCTCATATGAGCTGGACAGATGCATCACAACCACATTATTGTGATTGAAATGTATGTTGAAGTAAATTTTATCCATATAATTTAACCACCAAGTACAGTTTGAATAGATTACCTTTTTTTAACTTTCACAGATTTGAATTGTGAAAAAGTAAACACGAATCAGCATTTAACATCATATGCAAACAATGCAAGGAAGATATCTTTTGGCAGAAGCTCACACACCTGTGAGTAACAGATGGCTACTCCATGTCATTGTTTGATGCAAACAGAGCAGAAAGTGCTTTAAGCTAGAGTAAAAAGATTGACACCTTCAAGTAGAAGTTTAAATATTAAATATACCTTGCAGTATATATTATATGTGAATCTGTTTTTACAAATGAGCATGGTAATCCAAAATGTATTGTTTTATGCAAAACACCCTGTAGCGGAAAAAAGAGTGAGCATAACATCAAGATGAGTAATACATTTATGCTGACCTTAGGAGGATAATTGGGAACATAAGAACGAAAAATTTGATGTGTCAAAGAACTATGCACCAACTTTGCCCAGCCTTAGCAAAATTGGAAGTGGTTAAATGAAGGATTTATTTTTGGCATTGTTGTCTACGTCTTATACCAAAAAAAGAAGTCAGACCTGAGTTAGTGTTAAACTGTGAAGCCCATACCTAAGGCAAATGTAAGGAACTTTTCTTTAACAAAATTAAAAATATGCAAATGTCTTCATATTTGCTCTGCAAACTCTAGCAAACGTTCCCATTGCTTAGGAGTTCATAAAAATATTCTTAGCTGCAACATTTTCACCAGAGTACCTCAAAATGTCATGTCTTTCACCAGAATCTGATTTGGCGTAAATCGGATGTGGTGCCTATATTTAAAAAGGGAGCTAGATCACAACCAGGTAATTACAGTCCTGTAAGCCTTACTTCAATAGTGGGGAAGCTACTTGAAGGTTTAATATGGGATAATCTTCAGGAATACCTAATGGAAAACAAAATTATCAATAATAGTTAGCATGGATTTATGAAGGACAGATCATACCAAACTAACCTTATTTGTTTCTTTGAGGAGGTAAGTAAGAATTTAGATCAGGGTAATGCAGTTGATGTGGTCTCTTAAATTTTGCAAAGGCTTTTGATACGGTTCAACACAAGCGGAAAGTGTACAAAATAAAGCAAATTGGACTCAGTAAAAATATATGTACCTGGATTGAAACCTGGTTGAAGGAAAGAAAGAGGGTTGTCATAAATGGAACTTTTTCAGGTTGGGCTAAAGTCGTGATTGGAGTACGTCAGGATCGGTACTGGGACCCCTGTTTTTTTTTTTTTTTATAACTTCAAGTTTATTGAATTTTTTTCAGTACAAGCTGTATAGCGATACAGGTAAAATAGACATTCACTGCATAACATCCATGTAGTCTTTCCCTTGGACATTGAAAATAGAGGTATATAGCTTCCTTTAAGCCGAAAGGTACAGTAGACAATTTAGACTTGGGGAGAAAATAAAATAAGGGTAAGGAAGGGAAAGAGAGGGAGGAGTGTGGGAGGGGGGGGGGGGGAACCCGGGGACGCGGGCTCTCAAATCTTCCGCGTCGCAATTGGTGTCTGAGCCGCTGTGATCAACACCTGTAAGGCCTATGCTATATCTAAACGAAGTGCGGAGTCCGCTAGCTTTCCAAGTCAAGCTCGCTCTCTTTGAGTGAGAATGCATTTATGACTATCATTGCCAAATTGTGGTTACCTCTATCCCTGGGATATCTGTCTGTGCCAGCCAAGGCGTCCAGACTTTTAGATATTTGGTGCCAGTGTCCTTAACTAAACTTGTTAATTTTTCCATCTGACATATATACCATAATCTATTCCGAATCTTGGAGATGCTTGGGATCTCAGGTTGTTTCCACATAGCTGCGATCTCGCATCTCTTTGCTGTTGCAAAATGAGCAACTAGTTTATTTCCAGTTTTAGAGAGGCTCAGCCATGGTCTATTCAGAAGGAACAGCCACGGATCCGGGGGAATTGTGAGGTCAAAAATCCTCTGGATCCAATGTCTAATTTCCTCCCCTAAAGTTGAGATTCGAGGGCAAGACCACAGCACGTGTAACAGGTCAGCCGATTCTCCACACTGTTTTGGACACAGTGGGGAGGATCCAGGGACAAACCTTGGTAATTTAAGCGGGATGAGGTACCATCTCATCAATACTTTATATGCATTTTCCTTCAAAGTCATACAGATGGAGCTCTTAGCTGCGGCTTCCAGTATGGCCGACAGTCTTCCTCCTCCAGTTCCTCTCCTAGGTCCGCTTCCCAGTGAACGCTATATGCTAGTTTTTGCTGTTGCTGTGTATTCCCAGAACCGACCACATCACCATATATCTGCGATGTAAGTCCCTGTGTGTCCGTTTCTGTCAGACAGAGCTTTTCAAATGTAGTTAAGGGCGGATAGGGAGAGTTTTTGTTAAAGTACGCTCTGATCTGGAGGTAGCGGAAAAATTCGGTTTGTGGGACATTTTTTTCGTATCTGAGTGGTTCAAACGATTTAATCTTATTTGGTATACCCTCCAGATCTCTTAACCTAAAATATCTATATTTTTTCCAATTACCTGCAGCGCTTTCTGCTAGTCCTGGCGCAAAGTCGGGGTTGCCCCATAATGGGGACATCAGTGAGTGTTTGGAGGTCAAGGCATGTTTAAATTTAGCGGTCTCCCATATCGACAGCGAGTTAGTCACCGAGGAAAGTGGCCGTTCAGCCCATTTAACAGCTGTTTTAGGTATCAACAGCAAATTGTCTAACTCCATTGGGGAGCAAGCCATCTTTTCCAGATCTAACCATCTTTTCAATGCTGGGTTGGTCTGCCATTGTTTGAGTTGACACAACTGCGCCGCTTTATAGTAAGATAACAGGCAAGGTACCGCTAGGCCACCTGTCCGGGTGTTTTTTTTCATAATTGTATTGTTTACTCTCGGTTTCTTTCCTCCCCAGATAAAATTGGAGATTTCAGACTGAAGTGAGAGTATTTCCTTCAGTCTAAGTGGCACTGGTAGAGTCTGAAATAGGTATAGGATACGGGGAAGGATATTCATCATTACACTATGCATCCTACCTATCCAGGAGATCTTGTGGGGCATCCACTTTCTCAGGTCCTCTTTCAATGTTCTAATCAGTTTGGTATAATTTGCCTCGTAGATGCCCTTGTAATCCTTAGTGATGTGGACTCCCAGGTACTTAATATGTTTTGGTTGCCAATTGAAATTGAAGTTCAAACTCAATAGTTTGGGAGGCTTATATTCAGGGCTTCGGATTTGGTTTGGTTTATTTTAAATCCTGATATTCTATTAAATTTCTTTAACAGGTCAAATAGGTTCGGCAGAGAGGTAAGAGGCTTAGAGATCAAAAGCAAGATATCGTCAGCGTACAGGGCAATCTTATGGGATTGTGAGTGTATAGTAATCCCTGTGAAATCTGGGTTGTTACGGATCTGCGCTGCCAGAGATTCCATACACAGGGCGAATAAAAGGGGAGATAATGGGCACCCCTGATGTGTGCTGCTTTTAATTTGGAATATTTTTGATGGGAAGCCCTGGTGGAGGACCCTAGCACCGGGGCCAGAGTATAGCAATAATATCGCATTTCTCACCCGCTCCCCGAAGCCGAAGGCCCCAAGCGTCAGTTTTAAGTACGGCCAGTCAATCCTGTCAAACGCTTTTTCTGCATCCAGACTCAACATCATAACTTGTAATTTCTTGTTATTGGCTATCTCTATCAGATCAACGATTTGTCGGGTGTTGTCCCCAGCTTGTCTATCTTTAATAAAGCCGACTTGATCTGGGTGTATGAGTCTGGGCAGGATATGACTTAATCTATTGGCCAGTAATTTGGTGTAAATTTTAACGTCAGTATTGATTAGGGAAATTGGCCTATAACTTTTGCATTCCTATGGATCTTTACTAGGTTTATAAATCAGTGAGATAGACGCCTGGAGCATCTGCTCCGAGAATGGGGTTCCTGCCAAAACAGCATTAAACATTCGGAGCAGCCATGGGGCCAAGTTCTTAATGAACTTCTTGTAATACTGCCCTGAGAAGCCATCTGGACCAGGGGCCTTTGACAGCTTGAGGTCTGTGATGACCTGGGTAAGCTCCTCTAATGTGAAATCTGCCTCTAAGACCACTCAGCCCCATCAGGTAGGAGCCTGCTAGAAAATCTTCTACAGCTCTTGAAGTTTTGGGATTATGTGCCACTTTCTCCCCATTATATACATTTTCATAGAATAGTTTAAATTCCTCGACTATGCTTTTTGGGTTGGATGTGGTGGCTCCGATCTTTAAGCGGATCGCCTGTATGTTATAGTTGGACTGTCTAGTGTGTAGTTTACGCGCTAGCATGGTATCTGGCCTGTTCGCCTTTTCATATAATTTCCTCTGCGACCAACTCAGGGATTTGTCGGCTTGAGAGACCATCAAGAGATTGATCTCAATTTTGGTATTCTTTATCTCTGTTTAGACCTGTGGGTCTGTTCTTTGTTTGTGCCTTGACATAAGGGTGTGTAATTTGGATTGGAGTGCTAGGTTCTGGTTATTGCGCTCTCTCTTCCTTCGGGCTGCTATGCCAATTAGTATGCCCCTTATGGTTGCCTTATGGGCCTCCCAGAGAGTGAGATGCGAACTCACCGAGCCATGGTTAGTAGTAAAAAATTGGTCAATCTCCTCACCCACTGCGTCGCATATGTCTGGGATTTTAAGCAGTGACTCATTAAGCTTCCAATTTGCACCAGGCCTATCAGAACGAATTTGAGTGCACCTCAGCTCTATTGGCGCGTGGTCAGACCATGAAATGTCATGGATCCCTGCCTGGGAGACCCAGGGGACCAGTCTGCTAGAGATGAAGAAGTAGTCGATTCTGCTATAGGCATCGTGGGGGTGGGAGTAGAAGGTATAGTTCTTTTCAGTGGGGTGGAGTTCCCTCCATATATCAGTGAGCTGATTTTTTTTGAGGCCTGTCTTTAAGGCATCCAATACATTCTTCCGGCAATTTCTAGATATACCAGTCCTGTCCAATTTCGGGTTTAATGTTAGATTAAAGTCTCCCACTAGTATAATATGGCCTTTGGCCACTTGATTTAGTTTCTGAAAAAATTCCCGGAAGAAGTCATGGCTTTGCTCACAGGGAGCATATATCGAGGCTAATGTTATCAGTTGTTCTTGTATAGTTCCCACCATGATCAGAAATCTGCCGTCGCTATCCCTTCTTAGTGTTTCTAGAGTGAAAGGGACTCGGTTATGAAAGAGAATGCCGACCCCTCTTTTTTTTCCGGCTGCAGATGTTAAATAAAATTGCGAGAATTGTTTATCTAGGTATTTGGGTGAGCTGCTGCGGCTGAAATGGGTTTCCTGGACTAGGAGAATATCGACCTGTTTCCTTTTATAATCTGTGAATGCGGCTTTCCTTTTCGTCGGTTTGTTAAACCCTTTCACATTGTTAGATATAATTTTTTTTTTAAATCTTGCCCATTCATTGCCATAGTGGCAAACCATGGCCATATTAAGTGCATGGTTTACCACTGTGCCAATCAATGGGTGGAGGGTTGGGGAAGGTGCCCTGGGAAGGGTGGTTAGGCCTCCAGTGTGGGTAGTGGGGGAGGTGGGTTAACCCCATAATTACTATAGCGGCTACTAACCACTAAGGTGATTAAAGTGTTAGTGGTCAGTAGTTTTTTTTTTATTATTGTAATGTTGCTGCCTATGGAGGACAGGGAGGAAGATGAAGATGGCCTTCATCCTGGCAGGGGTAAGTAGAACTTTAATTTACTTTATGCTGGCTGGATAATGGTTTATTTTTAATGGGCAAATTGGGGGTACGGGTGTTGGGGGTACAGGGAGTGGGTAGTAGGGGGCTATTGTATTTTTATGTTTATTGGGGGTTGAGGGGATGATTGATGGGGTACTTGGCCCAGGGTGGGTGGTTAGGCATACCGGGATGGGGAGCAGGAGGGGTTGACCACTTCATTACAATAGCAGTTACCACTGCTATCGTAATAAAGAGGTTATCTCTTCCCACAAACTTTGGGCAGAACACAGGCCTTGTCCCGCCTCCCCCTGTCACGTAACGAGTTGCTTACTGCTGGGGAAAACATGGATCAGGCCTAACACTGCCTGCACTGTACCAGGACTTACATGTCTGGCAGGGTAGGGTAGTAGACAAAACCAGACATGGCTACACCTGAATCATGACCAATGCTCATAAGCATTAAAATGTACCTAAATGTATTTTGCACATGTAACACTTAGGAGATAAATATTTAACCCCTTTACGAATAATTAAAGATTAATGGAAAAAGGGTCTCTAATAAACTAGTAGAACATCCTAAATTGGATATTCCCTTTCTCATAGTTTATAAGGACATAGCACATTTCATTAAAATTAATCAAATACCTGAAACTATAGTTCCAGATGTAACTATTAAACTAGATGCTTATAGAACAACAGATAAGTCAGACATCTGTGTCAAATAAATCCGCATTAAGAACATGTTTAGAAACACACAGGTCAGTTTTTCAGCAATGGGAAAATCAAGTAGGACATAGGAAAGACCTTTGCCATCACATAGCCACTGGTACAGTAACACCTAAAAGGCAAGCTCAATATGCAGCTATACCAATTTGTTATCAATGATTTATTAGAAAAAGGTGTTTTAAGGAACATTATAGACTAAAGCAGTAAAATTCAGGGCATTATTGAAAACCCTGCTCACTGATTGGTTAAAATTCCGGGCATTATCCACAGTAATGCCCTGAATTTCAGCAGCTTGCAAAATGCAGTTTTCAATCTGTTTTTTTCCAGCCAATCAGCTTTCAGAACAGCTGAGACAGGGCAGGGGATTGGTTTGAATTAAGTAAAAGCTCTGAGACATGGCAGGGGATTGGTCAAAAAGTATCAGCCACAGTTTGACTCCTCCCCCTCCCGAGCTGACTGAGATTTTCTGAGCAGATTCAGTTGAATTGGGGGGGTGGGGGGGAGGGGAAGAGGGACTGCAAAGAAGTAAGTGTGTTGTGTATAGAGGTGCAGTGTTGTGTGTGTGTGTGTGTGTGGGGGGGGGGGTGTAGAGGTGCTGGGTTGTGTTGTGTGTATAGCTGGGGGGGAGAGTGCAAAGTTTAGTAAGTGGCTGCATTTTTGATTGTGGCTGCAGTGTGTGTGTTGTGCTGTGGTATGTGTAGCAGCAGTTTGTGTAAGTGTAGAGCTGATGTGTGTGTGTGTGTGTGTGTCAGTAGCAGTGTTTATGGTGTAGCATGTGTGTGTAGCAGCAGAATTTGTGTCTGTAGAGCTGCTGTGTGTATAGAGCTGCTGCTGTGTGTGTAGAGGTGCTGTGTAGTGAGTGTAGAGGAGGTGCTGTGTTGTGTGTCTAGAGCTCCAGTGTGTGTGTGTGTGTGTAGAGGCACTGTGCTGTGTGTGGTGTGCTGTTTTGTGTGTGTGTAGCAGCAGTTTGTGTGTGAGCTGCTGTGTGTGTGTATGTGTGTGTACAGAGGGGGTGGCAGTGTGTGGATATAGATATCTGCAGTGTAAGAGTATATAGAGGTGGTTTCATGTATTTACCATTTTATTTGAATAAAAAAATCTATTTAACTATACAAAAGTGTCTATTATTTATGAAATAAGTCTACATTTAGCCTATAATAGTAATAATCCCCTCAGAACAGGGCATTACTGGCCAATAATGCCCTGGCTGGGTTAAAGTCCCTCGGCTTCAACTCTTCCAGCCAGGGCATTATTGGCCAGTAATGCCTTGTTCTTCAGTGATTATTACTTAATTATAGCCAAATGAATACTGCTGTATTCCCAGCTCCTAAACTAGATGGCACCTGGAGAATGGTATTAGACTACAGGGAGGCAAATAAAATAACTCCACTCAGCTCAAAATACTCATTCAACATCAATCCTACATGGCTTGCAAAGAGAAAAATATAAGTCCACATTGGACTTAGTGAATGAGTTCTGGAGTCACAATATTTAGTAATAATCCCTGAAGAACAGGGCATTACTGGCCAATATGCCCTGGCTGGAAGAGTTGAAGGCCCGAGGCGAAGCCGAGGGACTTTAACCCAGCCAGGGCAGTATTGGCCAGTAATGCCCTGTTCTGAGGGGATTATTACTATTATAGGCTAAATGTAGACTTTTTTCATAAATAATAGACACTTTTGTATAGTTATATAGATTTTTTTATTAAAATAAAATGGTAAATAGATGAATCCACCTCTTTATACCCTTACACTGCAGATATCTATATCCACACACTGCTGCCCCTCTGTGTACACACACACACACACACACACACACACACACACACACACACACACACACACACACACACACACACACACACACACACACACACACACACACCACAGCAGATCTACACACAACACAGAACCTCTACACACAACACAGAACCTCTACACACAACACAGCACCTCTACACACACAAACTGCTGCTACACACATACACAACACAACACAACAGCACAGCACACACACACAGCTGCTGCTACACTCATAAACACTGCTGCTCCTGACACACACACACACACACACACACACACACACACACACACACACACACACACACACACACACACACACACACACTACAGCCAGAAACAAACTGCAGACAGACACTCACTTGCTTTGCAGACTCTCTCTCTCCCCCACCCCACCAATTCAACTGAATTTGCTCAGTTCACGTAGCAAGGGGGAGGAGTCAACCCGTGGCTGATACTTCTTAACCAATCCCCTGCCTTGTCTCAGAGCTGTTCCTACTTTTAGACCAATCCCCTGCCCTGTCTCAGCTGTTCTGAAAGCTGATTGGCTGGAAATAATCACATTGAAATCAACACTTTGCAAGCAGCTAAAATTCCGGGCATTACTGATTGGTTAAAATTCCGGGCATTATCCAATCAGAGGGCAGGAATTTCAATAATGCCCTGAATTTTACTGCTTTAGCCTATAATAGTCCATAAAGTTACTGGCTTACAGCTTTTACCTGGCAAGGAAAACAATACATATGGACATGCTTACCACAAGGTTTTACCACTGCCCCCTGATATAAGCACCACTACTCAACCCAGATACAAACATTACTACCTCCCCAAATACAAACACCACTACTAACCCCCCAGATACAAACACCACTACCCCCAGATGTAATTACCACTATTACCTACCCTAGATACAATTACCACTACCCCCAAATACAATTACCTCCCCACCCCCAAATGCAATTACCTCCCCACCCCCAAATACAGATACAATTACCCCCCCCATAAAAATACAATTACCAACCCCCACTAATACAATTAGCACTTAGCTCTGGTTGCCACCGGGTCCTGGCTCTCCCCAGCTGATGCTACGTCTCCAACACTGGGCTTGTCTCTCTCTCCTGCCGGTGTGTGTGCCGAAAGCTGGGCTTGACTTCAGGGTGCATCCAGCTTATGACACACACCGGCAGGAGAGAGAGGCCTGGCGTGGGAATAGGAGACAGAAGCCCTGGCTCCCGACTCTCCCCAGCTGCTGCTTTCTCCATTTCGGGTACCGGTATCTCCTGCAAGTTTAAATGTCCTGCGTCACAGCCACGTGACCAGGATATTTAAACTTGCAGGAGATAGTGGCACCCCATACTGGGGCCTGTACCTCAGGAAGCAAGGGGTCCCCGGACCTGAAATTCATGCAGTTTAGTTACGGAGACCCCCTGCTTCAATCCTATGTTATTAAAATGAAAATGAAGCAGAGCTTCATTACCATAGTGGCTAATGCTAAGGTAATGAATGGGTTAAACAGCAGTAACGAGGTTTGATAGTATAGGGGGTGGGTGAAGGGGTAATTGCTCAGGGGTGGGTGGTGAGGTTTC
Organism: Ascaphus truei; assembly: GCF_040206685.1. Taxonomy (NCBI): domain Eukaryota; kingdom Metazoa; phylum Chordata; class Amphibia; order Anura; family Ascaphidae; genus Ascaphus; species Ascaphus truei. The sequence goes on along the minus strand of NC_134486.1, from coordinate 97,215,505 downwards.
CAAGGGGGTTAGCGGGAGGAGTTAACTCTAAGGTCATGAAGGGATTAACCCCTTGTGCAGTTCTCTCAGGAAACCTAACCACCCACCTTGGAGCAACTACCCTCTCTACCACCAACAAACCACCCCCATCACCATCATCACACAAGTGATGGCTAAGTATGGCTAATAGCGCTTTTGCCGATTCAAATATACAATAGTGCACATTACAATAAAATTAAATACCAATTACAATACTATAAAAAAAAACACTAGCCATTTAATCCATTGATTGTCACTGTGGTTATCTATGCCCTCAACGAGAGCATAGATAGCCACATTAACAACCAATGGGCACACTGCTACCAACAATCCCTCCCCCACACATATAGTATTGGGCAAAAGCCTTATTAGTCAGATCTGGCTAATAGCACTTTTGCCCATTCAAAAATCAATCAATAGCCAGCCACCTATGGTAAATAAAAGTTGTTCTTACCGCTGTCATAATGATGGCCATCCTCGTCCTTGTCCTCATCTTTAATGTCAACCAACATTTACATTAAAACACTACAGTAGCCACTGGCCAGTAACCCCTAAATTACCTTAACTGTTAGTAATCGATAAGGTACCATATTCTTCCCTCCCTCTAAGTCTAAGGTGACATCACATCACCCAAAAAGGGAAGGCGTCACAAGGTACATCCACCAATCGGGTTGGTGGATGTACCATGTGTCTGTCAAATGTGACATCACAGGCCTTATATAAGACCTGCAATGTCTCATTTGACATGAAGACAGCGTGTCAATATCTGCTGGACCTGTTGAAAAAAGAAGAGAAGAAAGATGAAATGAAAGAAGAAAAGAACATCTACTCAACGGTGATATCTCTTCAAGCAATGGAGGATCATGGACTTCTGTGCATGAAGCTGGGTATCATTGCTTTGTGGGTCAAGAGTTGATGGTGCCGCAGTTGGATGAGGAGGATGAGCCCACAGCGGGTAGTGTGTGGGTGGGGGTGGTTACTAACCGCTAAGGTAATTAAGGGTTATTGGTCAGCAGCTAGTGTTTTAGTATAAATGTTTGTGCCACTGAAGACGTGGGTGGGGTGAGTGACTGGGGTAGTTGTGGTAAGTGAATGGGGTAGTTGCTCTGGGGTGGGTGTCTAGGCCTCCTGGGTGGGTAGCGAGAGGGGTTAATCCTTCATTACATTAGCAGTAGTAACCGATAAGGTAATGAAGGGTAAAACCCCTCCTGCAACCCTCCAGGGAGGCCTAACCCCCCACCCTGGGGCAACTACAACCTTCACCCACCCCCTCTACCACCAACAAACCGTTACTGTTGTTTAACCCCTTTATTACCTTAGAAGTTAACCACTAAGATAATGAAGCTTGGATGTAATTTTATTCTTATTACATAGGATTGAAGCAGGGTGTCTCTGGAGCTGAATTTAATGCGGGTCAGTTCCAGAGACCCCCAGCTTCAATCCTATGTAGCAAAAATAAATTATACTCCATCTGTTGCAAATTGCAAAACATAGGAGTTTTAAAGCCGCGATTTGCATCTCGGAGTTACCTGAATAGGAGTTACCTGAATAGCAGTTAACTGCAAAAATGTGTGTTTCAGCATTTTTTTGACATACCACACGGCTTTTCAGAGCAAGAGTGATAACGCTGGTAAAAAAGCCATTTGCAAGGAATTTTGACATGTAATTGAAGCGTTCTGAATAGCTACATATGGAAAATCACTTGGAAAGTGTTAAGTTACTTATCGAAGCTACATGAATAGGCCCCTATGGCTGGAAGATAGTTGGCTCCTTGACCAGCAACATTGTCACGGGAGACTCCTGTGGCGGGTAGGATCTCGGTTGCTGGAACAGCAGAAGCGTAGTAGGGGTCACAATCAAAGGGTCCGAGGCAGGCGGCAGACAGCGCAGTCGGGTGACAAGCAGGGGTCCGAGGCTGGCGGCAGACAGCGCAGTCAGATACAAGCATAGGTCGGCAACGAGGAGACTGGACAGAACGGGGGAGCAGGAACAGGTCCGGGAGCAGGGATTGAGAACGGGGAGCAGGGAACAAACAGGGACAAGCCAGATACCAGCAAGGGCCTTTACTATGAACAGAATCAAAAACAGGATTTGTACAGGAACAGATCAGGATCAGAGATAGAAGCATGTGCATAGGAGTCTGACTCAAAACAAAGGCAAGGGAATAAACAGGAAGCAGAAGCTATAAATGACAGAGACAGGAGCAACAAGACAGACAGACAGAGGAACCCCAGAGCACACAGAAGGCAGCAGCACACCCGGTGGACAAAGAAGAACTATGGCTAGGCAGGAGGTCTAGGAGACCCAGACATTACTCCCCCCTCTCGAGAGCGTTCTCCGGACGATCCTCCAGGCTTAGCAGGGTGTCCGTGATGGAAAGCCGACTCACGATGGCCTTCGGACAACACTCCATGTTTTGCAGGAACATAGTAATCAGCAACGACTCCGGACAACCCTCCAGGCTCTTCAGGGAAACCTTGATGGAAGGCCAACTTAGTGTGTATGTCAAGTGCTGATGGGAAATCTGTGAGAAGTGCATTTATCCTCATCACAGGAGCGTAGGCATCAGCATCAGGTGCATTAGGCATAGCAAGGAACTTCACAAGGAATCCATCTAACGTCATAGCAGGGGCATCGGGAACAGATACATCAGGCTCTTCACATGCATCAGTGGGGACATATAGTTCACTTTCCATGGTCTCTTTTTGTGACCAACATATCTCTTTTAGTTTTGGAATCAGGAACTTCCCAATGGGTAAATTCAACTCAATCACAGGGGCATGGACATCAGGAACATGGGCCTTAGGAACGGGTGCATCAGACTCTCCATACAAGTCAATGGGGACATTAAGTTCACTCTTCGTGGTCTCTTTTTGTGACTGCCATTTTGTGGTATCACCTAAATTCTCATTAAGACCAGCTATTTGAGTTTTCAGCTCTTGAAGCTGTCCTTCTGCACTTCTTTTCCCATTCAATGCAGTTGTCAGTTCAGTTTCTTTGGAGTAGAGTCGCGACTCCATAACTCCCAGCTGACTCAGAGTAAAGCTTAAAAGTGTTTCATCTTCTTCATTTCTGATCTGCAGCTGCCGGTACTCCTCCCGGAACTTGTCCAGCTCCAGCTGCAGCCAGACCTTATCACGGGCTGTGGGGTCCAATAATTTGCAGGCATCGGCCATTTTGACCTCATAGCGCAGTATCAGGCCAGCCACTTGACAGACGGACACCTCCTCTCTCTCCTCCTTTTTGGCAAGCTGTGTCTTGAGCTCAGTGATCTGCGCCTGCCACGCTGTGAGTTGCTGAGATGTGTGTTCAGCTGCTAGCTTTAACTCTTCCATTTTTAGGTGTTACTGCAATTTCCACTCCTCAGCGAGAGGCTCCTGGTTGAGTGCATCCTGCAAATCTATATTCTCAGGGCTTTCATCTCTTCACTGTGATCATTTTGAGCTTGCTTCCATGCATCCCTCATCACGTCTTGGAGCTCTGCAAATTCCTTTGCTTGGGTCTCAGCAGCTTGTCTTTTCCATGTCTCTTTCTCGTGAGTGTACTGGCTGGTATGGACGGAGCAGTGTCTGTGATCCTCTAACTCTTGCTTCAGTTTCTGGACCGACTTGTGCTCCCTCTCATACAGGGTCACCTGGGCTCTAGGCTCCTCCACCAGCAAGGCTTTGGTTATGCTCAGCGTGACCTTCAGCTCCTCATGCTGTTCTGTGGGGACACACTGGGTACTCAAATACTCTTGCAGCATCTTTACTTTGTAGGCAGTCTGGAAACTTTCTTCCTGCAGAACTCGCTGCTTTTCCTCAGCCTTCACCCATTTCTCCTTCGTGTCCTACAGATGTGTACGCAATTCTTGCAGCTGACTCTGCAGCATATTTTCTGCTTGTGTGCGCTGCTTCAGCGAGGCACGTTCTTCTTGCAGCACTCTCTCTGCATTCTGCAGTGCTGTCTGCATGTCTAACTTTTCCTGGGCTAACTGTTTCTTCTCCTTTCCTAATACATGGAGTTACTTATCTCCTTCACTGACTTGGACATAGAGATTCTTGCACTTTTGGGTTACAGTTTCAAAACTGCTATTTAACCCTCCGAAGATCTCTCTCAATGAGCAAAGTTCTGTGTTTAAGTGGCAACTCTTCTCCTTAGAGGCTTCCAGCTCTGTAATAAGCCTGTGAACCTCTTTCTGAGATGCTTCCAGTGCTGCATCAACTTCAGCCATGCAACTCTGGTACTGGGCATTTATCCGCGTAAGCCTTCTCCAGCTTACTTGACAAGATCACCCTGTCATTCTCCAACTGATACTTTTCTTTTTCCAAGTCACCCTCTGCTTTTTCCAGTGCTAATAGCATCCTTGACATTTCTTCTATCAATAGTCTCTTCTCCTCTTCTAATTCATGGAGTCTTTCATCTCCTTCACTGGCTTGGACAAAGAAGTTCTTACTCATTTGGTTTATAGTTTCAAACCTACTATTTAATTCTTCGGAGGCATCTCTCACAGAATGTATCTCTGTTTTAAAATAGCAAATCTCCTCCTGGGAGACTTTAAGCTCTGTATTAAGCCTGTCAATTTCCTTCGTAGAGATTTCCAGGAATTCGTTACTTTAAGAAGCGAGGCGCTAACTCTCGGCAGCATCAGCATATGCCCTCTCCAGCTCACCTGATATGACATCCAGGTCACTGTCCAACTGGTGCTTTTCTTTTTCCTGGAGAACACACTTAGCAATTGCTGAGGATAGACAGCTTTGTAGTGCAGCCTTGGCTTCTTGCGCTTTATCTTAACATCCATGAAGACAATCAATCTCTTTTCGTGCAGATTGAAGTGTCTGAGTTAGGGCATCTTTTCCTTGATTAAATACATCTTTCTTTTCTTCCACTATTCTTGTGATAAGTCTGTGAGTTGCCTTAAGCTGCAGCATATCTCTTTCATCAAATGCAGACTCTGGGGTTAAAGGTTCATCCTTAATTCCTTCTGCAACTTCCACAGTAATACCTCCTTTCTTTTTCTTCTTCTTCCTTGCTTTGAGAAGTTCTGAAGAATCAGTGGTACTGTGTTCACATTTACTACTCAAGACTGTTTTCAGAGTGGGAGCCATAACTTCGGACATACTGTAGGGAAACCAAACTTCCCAAGAAACCAGTAAAGCTGAAATGTGTCTTTAAAGCAGAAGCATTAGAATGAACAACAGGAATATTAGACACAGAGAGACACAAGATAGGAGAGCTGACCTTTGAGACCTTAGCATCAGTCACAGAGGTATCATAAATGCAAGGAAAAAACAGACAGAGAAACCTGTAGTTATATCTGAAACTTTAGACATCAGGCGTAGGAATATCATATAGACAGAAAACCTGCAGTTAAATATGAATCTTTACACATCAGGCGTAGGGATATCATATAGACAGAGAAAACCTGCAGTTAAATCTGAATCTTTAGAAATCAGGCATAGAAATATCATAGACAGCAGGAAACTACTACAGAAAAAACTTGCAGTTATATCTGAAACTTTAGAATTAAGCATGGGAATAACAACAGAGAAACAAACTACAGGGAAACCTGAAACCTTGGAACCAATCATAGGAAGAACTACAGATTGCAGGAAAATCACAGCATGCAGCAAAATAATGGGAGCACTTTTGTCTTTTTTTTTTGTAACAATTTTTTTTTATTGGTCAGTCACAGATAAATTTACATACAGTAGTGTCGTGGGCCCACAACATTTGTGCTCATTATTTCCAGAGAAGGACCAATAACAGTTTTCCTTTTTCAATAGGAAAAAGAGTACGGGGAAGAGGAGGGGGGGAGGAGGAGACAAACATGGGAGGGGGGGGGGGGAGAAAGAGGGGAAGGGGGGGGTATGTGGGCTTGCCCAGAGGTGTCCCGGTGTAGCTCTCCAATTGTTTGGGGGTGGCTGCTAGACCTATGTGCTTTGACTTTTTGGGGGTTTATCTCTCGATCCAGGGGTCCCAGAACTGGGGCTTTTTCTTTTGGAGCATGGCCATAAGCTTCTCCATAGTCATGACCTCATTAACCCTTCTCACTACTGTGGTTCTCGAGGGGGCCTTAATCTGTTTCCAGGCTGCCGCTACAGAGCATCTGGCCACTGTCAGCATGGCCCTGATCAGCCGGGACATTGGTGGGGGGAGGTCATCTATGGGTTTGCTCAGCACCATGGTCAGGGGGCCCAGGGGGAGAGGGATTCCAGTGATCTCGTAGATAAGTGTCTGGATCTTGATCCAGAACTTCTGGATCTCCGGACATGACCACCAAATGTGGGCCATGTCTCCCTTTTCACCACATCCCTCCAGCACAGGTCTGGTGTGCCGGGGTAGACCTGGCTCAGCCTAGCCGGGGTCAGGTACCACTAGAATATAATTTTATAGATGTTTTCTTTTATCGTCGTACAAATTGAGGTTTTAGGGGCTTGCTCCCAAATGTCCTCCCAGTCTTCCAGGTCTATTGGGAGACCTAGTTCGTCCGACCATTTTTGCATATATCGGTGCTTCGGGGGGCCTGATGTTGGTTCCGTGCTTTTGTATATCTGTGATATCAGGCCTCTCTGGTATATGTCTTTAAGACATAGGGTTTCAAATCGGGTCAGCGGGGGGAATTTGGAGGTTTGAGACAGTGAGTGTAGGAAGTGCCTAAGTTGTAAATATTTAAATAGATGAAGGTCTTGGGTCTGGAATTTGTTCTTTAATGCCTGAAAAGTTAGGATCTCTCCCTTCTGCAGTAGATCGGCAACCATCCTAATATTGAGAGCCTGGAATTGGTCAAATTGTCTTGTGGAACACCCTGGCGGGAAGTTGGGTTTCCCAAAGAGTGGGGTGAGCTGGGAGGGAGAAGCTAGCAGACCATACTTCCCTTTGCTTTTGAGCCATGCGTCCCACGTGCATCTCATTGCTCCAAGGCCAAACCTCTGTGGCCCACTCCCTCACCCTCCTGTGGTCCAAAGTGCCACTTGGATGGAGTGAGGCTGTGCGTAATGTGACTCTATTTCGAGCCAACAGGCCGAGGCTGGGTCGCAATTCCAAACTACAGCCTGCTTCAATTGTGCTGCGAGGTAATATCTGACTAAGTCGGGGACCCTCATGCTCTTGAGGAGAGCATCACTGACCTTGGAACCCTAGGTCTCTTATCGTTCCAAATGAATTGGAGCATTAATGACTGGATGTTCTTTAGAGCCGGGCGTGGCACTACGATGGGGAGGGTTTGGAAGAAATATAGTAACCGTGGGAGGACGTTCATTTTTATGGACACTATCCTTCCAAAATAGGAAATTTGGTGTTTTTTCCATGTTTCCAAGTCCTTTTTAATCTGGTCAAATAAGGGGGGGTAATTGTGTTGATAAAGGGAGTTATACGAATTTGAATTTTGACCCCCAGATATTTTATATAGGTGGAGCTCCACTTGTATTTGTAGTGGGCTTGGATAAGTTTCCACGTCTTGGGAGGGAGGGAGATATTTAGGGCTTCCGATTTGTCTAAGTTGACCTTATAGTCAGAGACCTGCCCAAATTGAGTCAGATGCCTTTGAAGGCTAGGAAGGGAAGAAAGGGGGTCATCGAGGGTCATAATCACATCGTCCGCGAATAGGGAAATTTTGTACTCTTGGTCCGCAATTTGGATCCCCTTGATACTTTTTTCGGCTCTAATTTTGGCCGCTAGAGGTTCAATGGTTAGGGCAAATAACAAGGGGGAAAGCGGGCAGCCCTGTATGGTCCCGTTCCTGATTTTTATTGGATCCGAGAATCCGCCTGATAGTTTGACATACGCTGTCGGGTTTTGATAGAGGGCTCTCACTCCCTATAGGAAAGGGCCACTGAAGCCGAACCTCAGCATTGTTTGGTCTAAAAAAGACCATTTGATTCTGTCGAACGCTTTTTCAGCGTCGAGGCTCAGAATCATTACTTTGGATCCGGTGAGATGCACGTGGTCTATTATATCCACAATTTTGCGGGTGTTGTCGGAGGCCTGTCTTCCTGACACAAAACCTACTTGATCTATGTGTATGAGTCTAGGGAGAATTGGATTTAGCCTGTTTGCCAAGATCTTACTGTAGATTTTGAGATTGGTATTTAACAAGGAGATGGGCCTGTAGTTACCGCAGAGGAGCGGGTCTCTACCCTCCTTGTGGATTATAGCCAGATTTGCCGCTGTAATCGTAGCGGGGATTGGTTCCCCTTGGTGGAAGGAGTTGTACATATCTAATAAGTATGGGGAGAGGATTGGCATAAACATTTTATAATAAGAGTTCGAGAAACCGTCTGGGCCCGGGGTTTTGGCTAATTTGAGTGATTTAATTGCTTCAGATAGTTCCTCTTGGGAGACATTTTTATTTAACTTCTCTACCTCTTCCTGGGATAGGGTGGGCAGGCTGCATTGCTCAAGATATTGTGAGATAGTATTAAGGCTAACCGGGTCCTGGGTTGGGGGGTGAAGGTTGTAAAGGTCAGAGTAAAAGTCTGCAAATTCCTGTGCTATCTCTTTTTCTATGTATGTGGTCTGTCCGTTTCGTGTCTGTATGCGGGCTATCTGAGATTTGACTCTCGTGCCCCTGAGTTTTGAGGCAGCTTTATTGCCTTTATGGAAGAATTTTTGCTTCGACCACCTTAGTGCCTTCTCTACTTCCTCGAGTTGAGTCTGTTTGAGGGCAGATCTAGCTAGATTTAGTTGTTTAAGCGTTTTTTTAGATGCCGTAGTTTTATGCTGCTGTTCTAGCTTGGTGATCTTGTCTAAGATCTCTTTTTGGAGCTTAAGTTTAATTTTCTTTTTGTGTGACGCGATTGAAATCAGGTCTCCTCTGATGGAGGCTTTATGGGCCTCCCAGAGCATGACTGGGGCAGAGACTGAACCTGCATTAATTAGAAAGAACATTGATAGCTTTTGGCGGAGTACCATTTCTGTGTCAGGGCAGTTTAACATGGAATCATTTAATTTCCATCTGTATTGGGTGTTTTTCACAAAGGGTATGGATAGGGTAAGTTCAATTGGTGCATGGTCGGACCAGGTGATTGGGCCTATGTTTGACTGGGAGGACGCCTGGAAGATGTTGCTAGTACCTAGAAAATAGTCAATCCTCGAGTAGGACTGATGAGGGGTGGAGAAGAAGGTATAGTCCCTCTGACCCTGGAGCTGAGCCCTCCATATATCCACTAGTGAGTATTCCTCAATGATGTCACTAAATTTCTTAGCTTTCTTTTGGGATTGGATGGTGTATGGAGTGGAAGAGCATGGGAGGAGTGTGGGCGCGGGGTTCGATTTGTCTAGTGCGTGAGAGGCGACCATGTTAAAGTCACCTCCGATAATCAGAGATGAGAAATATTGCTGTTCTAGGGTTTGGAGGAGTGTTCTTAGGAAAGGGAGTTGGTTGTCATTGGGGGCGTAGATGTTTACAAGTGTGATTGGGGTGCCAGACAGGGTGCCCTGTAGTATCAGGAACCGACCATCGGGGTCTGAGAGTGACTTGGATAGAACAAAAGGGACGCCATTCCGTATAAGGATGGCTACTCCTCTTTTTTTGCTTGGCGAGGATGCATAATATGCTTGGGGGAATACACTTTTGAATGTGTTGGGTGGGGTTGGGGAATTGAAGTGAGTCTCTTGGATGAGGACAATATCTCCCTTTGATTTCTTTAGGTCCTGAAGGACTAGCTTCCTCTTTGTTACTGAATTGAGTCCTTTGACGTTAAGTGAGATTAATTTAATGGAAGACATTGTTCCATGGGGGGTATTCCCAGAGCTCCAGGCTCTAATGCTCCTGGATTTCCCATGATAAGAGCTCGTTCTTCAGACATAGGATGAAGGTCCCTAGTCGGTGTGGATGGGAAGGGATAGGGCGTCTCTGAGCATCGGATTGGAACGGGGGGGAAGGGTGGACACAAAAGGGGAGAAAAGAACATACGGGCCTTTGTCAGGCCCAAAAAGAGTAACATTTCCCACGACAGTGAGAGAGGTGGCGGGGTCAAACACCCCTGGAGATCCTTCCAGGACACTAAGCCTGGAATGGGAGAGAGAACCAGGTATATGGTCCTATACCCTCCGTGTCTTCGAACATACTGTGTTTAATGGAGACACCTAGTAAAATGAGGGGAAAGTTGCCTCCCGTTTAAATTTGCGGTGCAGTGTGGCCTTTGAGTCTTGTAGGCTAAAGGGCATGGGACTAACTGGGGAGGAGAGGGTTATAGACCGGTGGGGGGGGGGGGGGGGGGAGGAGGGAGAGAGGGGGGAGGGTAGGGGGGAGGGGGGAGAGGAAAGGGAGAGAATAAACGAAGAAAAACCTAAGTGCAAACAAGTAAAGCATTTCTTTCCACAAATAGTTATTTTGTAGACATAGCCTAATCAAATTATAACTCTAAACATTTCAGCGCCTTTCTAGTCTAGTCTAGTACTCTAGTAGGGGATCGGAGAGGGGGTGGGAGACAGTGGTGGTGGCGGAGGGGCGTGGGGTAGGAGTAGACTGGTGGCATATCGGGGTCAGGGGGAAAAAGGTGGATCCAACCTGATTGTTTCTGAACCCTCTTGGGTTAGGGATATAGTCTGCATAGTCCTCTTCAGTAGCCAGGGTTTTCTCTCTCTGGGGGGCTGTACCACGATCGCCGGGGTCAGGGGCCCAGGTTGGGGTCGCCACCCTCCGACTCCGGCTCCCCCGGCTCTGGTAGGTGGTGGTAGGAAAGACAGGGTGGGGCAGGTAGGGGAGGAGGGGGAGGGTGGGATTCAGGAGGGGGGTGGGTGTAGGGGGGGAGGGAAAGGGTTGGGAGGGGTGGGGAAAGGGGCAGGGTGGGGGGGGGGGAATGAGGGGAAGAAAAGGTTGTGGTGGGGGGGGAATGAGGGTTAGTGGAGGGGGGTCTTGGCTGAGTTCTAGGCGGCAGTGTGCTGGGGGGTCTGTCGCGGATTGTCTCGGTGTTTCTCCACTGGGAATGCTGTGCTACGGCGCCAGTTGCCGAGATTGGAGGTAGCAGGAACATCAGGTAGATGGGTGGACTTGGCCTCTCTTCGGGGGGGTGGGTTCCCTTTGGTTGTCTTTCTCAAGTCCTCGGCGGGTCTGTCGCAGCAGTATGGGCTTTAGGCAGGTTTCGGTGGGGAGCTGGCGCTCCTGGCCCATAGCGGGAGATGAGGTTAGTTGGCTCTAGTGTTGCTTCTGGCTCGCCAGCCGTTCCGAAGCATGGGGGGTCTCAGAGGAGGCGGGTTTGTTGGCCGCTCTTGGGGGAGGCTGTTGGGGTTGTGGAGAGGGTATTCCGAGAGCCTTAAGGAAATCCTGGATATCCTCTGGGTCCACAATGGTTAGAAAGCGTCCATTTCTGGGGACCACCAGTTTGAAGGGGAATCCCCATCTATAGCGGATGCCTTGAGCCCTCAGTATAGTAGTTAAGGGTTTCATGTCTTTGCGCTTGTTGATTGTGAAAGCGGACAGGTCAGCAAAGATCTGCAGGGTGTCTTCTCCAATTTGGATGTCACCCACCCCTCTGCTAGCCGCCATGATTCGCTCCTTTGCGGTATAGGTATGCATTTTGACTATGATGTCTCTGCGGCGGTTGGGGTCTGGGGATTTGGGACCCAGGGCACGATGGGCGCGATCCATAAGTAGCTCATGCTCCTGCAGATCCGGGACCAGCTTCAGGAAAATCTTTTTCAGGTATGCTTGTATGGCGTCCGGCAGGATTGTTTCTGGCACATTTCTGATGCGGATGTTTTGTCTCCTCTGTCTATTTTCCTGGTCGTCGAGGGCGTCCCTTAGCTCGTTCACGAGGTTACCAAGCCTGTTCACCTCGTCCTCTGTTGTCGATTGAGTGTGGCAGACCTCCTCTACCTTTGCTTCAAGTGTGTCAGCGCGTGCGGTAAGGCTATCTACGTCGGATATGAGGCCTTCTATGGCTGAAACCAAATCTTCCTGGAACCCTCGCCTGATTTTATTAAATAGGGCCTCAAAGAAGTCTTTGTGCAGTCCGTGTTCGGGCAGTTCAAATTGGATCTGCTCCGCACTTGTCCCGGCGTGGTCGGGGTCCGTGCCGCCCTCTTGGGACACGGCGGCCGGCTCCATCTGGCGTTGCGCGGGTGCAAAGAACTTAGTGACCGTATTTTGGGTCCGCTTGTTCTTTGGCAGCATTGTGCCTTCTTTGGGGGGTGTCTCCGAAAGTCTGATAGTCCCCTCTTTATTATTTTTATTCCCTTTTATTTTAGGGGGGGGAGGTGTGAGAGTGTTGTGGAACTTCTGGGGTGTTTCTGGAGCTGCTGAGTATTTATTTATTTGGCTCAATGCTGTGTTGCTGGGGAGGTAGGGTGTTGTGGCACACTGAGGCTCAGGCAGCAGTTGGAAGTTGGTGGTTAGGGCAAGCAGCCGTGTATCTCTTTAAGGGGAGCTGGTGTCTCAGTGGAGTGCTCCTTTAATATGGCCGCTTCCTCTCCTGCCGCCACGTGGTGGGTCTCGCAGTCAGTTCCTGCAGTCAGGGGGTACTCTCCCCTGCCGGGATCGCCTGATGGGGGTATGTTTATTTATTTAATTTATTCTGGGGGGGGAAGCGGGGACCGGGACCGAAGCAGAGAGATGCTGATGCTGCTCCAGCTTCCCCATCGGGGCCGCGGGAGGCCGCCGCCGGTGCACTTCAAGGGCAGCACGTGCAGGGGGGGATCCCCAAGCCCCGCAGTTAGAGCGGACTCCGCGGGACACCCGGAGCTTAGCCCCACCACCTCTCCTATCTCCCGCACGCTCCTCCAGGCGATTCCTCTGACTTTTTGTGTGTGAATGAGGGACTCAGGGGGAGACTTCCACCGGGGGTCGGGACTCACAGGAGGCCTCCCAGAGCACCGGTAACCCCTATCCGAAGCGAACCGCGGTAAGAGGCCACTCTTTTGCCGAGATGATCTTTGGGGTTCAGGTCTGCTAGGTGTATTGGGGGATTTGTTTATTTAAATGCTAAAGCTTAAGTTATTCTTTGGAGGGGCCCTGGAGCAAGTCTCTCAGGCAGCCATTCCTCTTGACGTCACCTCAAATCCCGCAGTTTTGTCTTTTGAATTGGGGACCCTGTGAACAGCAGTGGTCCAACCAGGGAAAGCAGTAAATCAAGGTAACCGTCTTAAATAGAAATGTGAGTCTGGAAATCTGCAGTGGCCCACCCACAATGCAGAGACAATCTTTGTCCAGGTAATGAAAGTCTGAAAATGGCAAAAACAGGTACTGCAGGGAAGGCTTTTTTTTTTTAAAGGGAATTCTTCTCAGGGAGAAAGTGGCACAAAAAACCCTGCAGCAACCTTTGCAGCAACAAAACCTTCAGGATCCCAACTGGGATTTCTAAAAAACAAAAAAAAAGTACTTATCTTCCTCCAAGCGGATGGGGTCTGCTGAAGCAGGAAGGCATATAATCTGTTCCAGCGAGATCCAGAAGTGGCCTTTGTTTTCTGTCACAGGAGACTCCTGTGGTGGGTAGGATCTCGGTGGCCGGAACAGTAGGAGCATAGTAGTGGTCACAATCAGAGGGTCCGAGCCAGGCGGCAGACAGCGCAGTCGGGTGACAAGCAGGGGTCCGAGGCAGGCGGCAGACAGTGCAGTCAGGTATCAAGCAGAGGTCGGCAACGAGGAGACTGGAACAGAACGGGGGAGCCGGAACAGGTCCGGGAGCAGGGACTGAGAACGGGGAGCAGGGACAGAGACCGGGGAGCAGGGAACAAACAGGGACAAGCCAGATACCAGCAAGGGCCTTTACTATGAACAGAATCAAAAACAGGATTTGTACAGGAACAGATCAGGATCAGAGACAGAAGCATGTGCATAGGAGTCTGACTCAAAACAAAGGCAAGGGAACAAACAGGAAGCAGAAGCTATAAAGGACAGAGACAGGAGCAACAAGAAGACAGACAGACAGACAGAGGAACCCCAGAGCACACAGAAGGCAGCAGCACACCCGGTGGACAAAGAAGAACTATGGCTAGGCAGGAGGTCTAGGAGACCCTGACAAACATATTTATATTCTAAAAGTTGTGCTGGAATGTGCGTGAGAAATAAAAAAGCAAAATACCTTTTACTGGTGTAGCACACTTTCCCCCACCCCCTGGGAGATATGTTGGGTAACATGGATGTGCTGCTTTACCTGTGGCTCACAGGAGGTCTGAGCTTCCACTTGTATACATACACTTGTATAATATAACCGGTTTACTACACACATGTAACTAATATTAATATACTGTAGAACCACTCAGGCCTCACAGGGCCGCAACCCCACACCATGTCCACATCACCGTGTCCACATCCCAATGATATAGTCTCCAACTTGAGGGGCCCTCGGGCACCCAACCACCCTGGTGTCCACGAGTAGTGACCCACCCCAAATGTGTATGTCAGCGCGGCCCACAAGAATTGAGGTGTACGTTGGTGCACTTGTGGAGGTGAGGTACCTGCCGGGTTGTCCTGAACCCGGGCGTGCTCTAGAAGATGGGTCCATTGATCCAGCAATGTCAGCGATGAGTCCGCCTCCGCTTTGGGTGGTATCCAGCTGGAGGGTCCCACACTGAAGAGAGTCTCTGAGGGTAGCAGATGATCTGGTCCCAGTCCAACATAGGCCAGGATGCAGCCGCATCTATGCTGTGTCCCTATCTCTTATGCTACAAGGGCAGTGTCCCTATCTATGGGTCTGTCTCTGCAGCATCCACAAGTTTAGGGGAGTCGGGGCCTTGATGGGGCCCAATAGGGGGTCTCTGGCCTAGTGCAGGTGCCACAGACACACTGCACAGACAACCTACCCCTTCCTTGTCCCAGCTCCGACTGCCTGGCGTATCCCAGCGCGCGAAAAGTATCTAGTTCTCATCAGGGGAATACTACAGTCCTATTGGCTGTGGGGTGCCAGGTGATATTCCTCCCAGTGGCTTCTGGGGGTTGTTGTACCTCGCGGAGCTTCCCTTCTAATGGCCACCTATCGTGTAGCTCTACTGCGTATGTGTGCAATGTGTAATGGCCGCCTAAATCTCTTTGCGCATGTGTGAACCGTCTGCGCATGCGCGTTCTCAGTAACATGGCGGCACCCTGCAAAGGGACCCGACGGCGACTTGGTTGCCTACCTAACTGCCGCATTACCTGCAACCTCCTCCCCGCAGCTACCGGCACCTGTCGGATGCACCCGCGCCCCTCCGCAGCAGATCGGGAGGTAAGGGGGCATGGGGAGCCCAGAGGGGGACCTGGCCACACTGGACCAGTAACTAGTTTACAATATACAAGGTTTTAATCTTACAGAGTACTTTAGCTAGTATGGAAGTTTTTCCTGTAGTAGACAACATTAATGCCTTTCAATTGAGATGTTTCTTAATCCCTAACTGATGAGTCATTTTTACAGATCCAGCAGTTACATTTTGTTTCATTATCATAATTTCCCCAAAATGACCACAAAAAGTCTTTTCTCAGATCCCCCAAACAGGTACAACATGGTTTGTTGCTGTCACTATGGTTGCCCTGCTGATTTTAATTGAAGAAACATTTTTTTTACATCAAATGTCCGGTAGATGCAGGTTTTCTGACATACATTTGCTAACACATTATTTTTTATATATGTATATCTCTATTAGTGTATTTTCTAGCTCTTCATGAGGATTTTGATAGTTCATCTGAGGCAAAGCAATTACTGTGGCTATGTACAATATCTGATTTTGCCACTAGGAGTCCTGTAGCTGCTTTGTTTTCACAAATCTCAATAGAGCTCTGTTTTAAAAAAAAATGTATTCTCACTGCAGGTGCAAAAATGTTAGTTGTGATACATGAAGATTAAGGATGTGCAAATCACTTGCAATTTTGTTCACAACATGTTTTGAGATTTTTATTTTTTTCACATTTTCATGAATGTTTTGCTAACAATTTCTTTGCTCTGGCATTTGCAGAAAGTTGCTACACAAAATAATTTTATATTTTCTGCAGATGCCTGCAACTTTCACCTACATTTTTGCAAGAATGCTGGTATTTAAAGGGCAAGATAACCCGGTGCCATTCTCTTCAGTAATCACAATTCAAGCACATTTTAAAAGGGCAGCAATTTTTCTAATGCATTGAAAGTTTCCAAAGATTGGGTGAAAATGTTTGAATGTTGACAATCAAAATTTTCATGAGCAGCAAAAGTCTAAAATTAAAAAAATCTATGAAACATGGCACATCCCTACTGAAGATATATAGTACCACAACTGACACTAAGGAGACAATTACTTTTTAGATGCACTGAATTGGTTGAAATACTGATGCAGCGGCCGTTATTCGAACACTTCACGCGTCATGTACATCGGAATCCCGATTTGAAACCGCGGGATGAATTCCAGCCTTCCCGCACTAAGATGTGAGCGCGGCGAGTGCAGAAAAACGAATTTTAGTGTTCTGGCTTTTCAAAACATGAAATTGACACAGTAGCACAGTACTGTACACATTACAATTCATCCATTTTATTGCAAACGAAGAAACAGAATCCATGAAATTCAAACAAAACATCCGCGATAAGCGCGGGTGCCTGGGGCGATTGGCCGCGTTCATGCTGCGTGGGGAACAGCAGAGAACTCAAAATCGTCGCCGTAATGTGTTCGAATAACGGCCGCTGCATCTGTAACAGGCTTTCAGGGGGCTTTAAAAGGTTTGATTAAAATGTTTAAAAAGTTAAAATATATGTGTCTCTCTTGGTGTGCTTTATGACTTTTGTGAATTGATCCGTTTTTTCTGCTCACTGGGCAAACTAATGATGGGGTAGCTAGTAAATTATGGCTCTGTCAAGTCTTGTTACTGGAATGTACCAATCTAGTGCTCGAGAGTTCCTATCTGGAAATACTGAGAGTCATGATAAGGGTGCACCACAACAAGCACTCATGGTCAAGTTGGATCTTGAGGATCAAGACGCAACTTTCAGATATGACTTCTAAAACATAGCCCCCAATATATATAATGCTGCTCCTCCAAGACGGTCCAGTAAGTCCACAACGCAAATTTTATTCAACAGGTGTAATCATAAAAAAATCCCCAAATAGAATATATAAAGGGGAAGATTCATCACGTGTCGATGCGGGGTATTATACCCAATCTGGTATTAACTGCCATTGACTTGAATAGTAGTTAACAACAAATAAGGTGTGATAGTCTGCATCGGCAAATTCATTAATTCCAGAGATAACGTAGTATTTCACAATCACTACAAAAATGTTTGGATTTACTGTATGCACTAATGGAATTTGAGCCTTTAATCGTCCTCATTATCATTATGAAGGAGATAGAGGAACAAGAAAAAAAAATATATATAGAGGTAGTTTTTAATATAAATTTAAAATACAAAGTAGTACAAATGCAAATGTTTGGTAAGCCCAACTTGCAGATCTCCCAAGAACGCTGACGCATATATACTAGTACTTGTGTTACCTATATTTCCAGTTCTGCAATTGATATTCCACATTAGTTTTAGTTCTACATTGGGGCTCATCTGGGAGGTGAACAGGCTGGTCTCTTCTCAGTGTGCTCTCGCTTGGTTTATCCCCTTTGTTGATCCAACACGTTTTGCTAGATCTGGCTTCCTCAGCGATCGATGGGAAATCACTGCCTCTCTCTCAATATTCCTTTTATCCTCTTCCACAACTAGAATGTCACATCCCAAATAAATGCAGTAATGAGCTATTACAGCAAAAGATGTTCACTATATTAAACAGATAAAACATGATTTCCATTAAAAAAAAAAATATTCTCATAAAACAAAATGCTAGTTATAAAGACAATGAACTTGGGGAGGGGGAGAGTGGAGGGGGGAAACATACATAACATTCATAAAGAAAATTATCAAAGTTATAGATCCATTTGAACTAATAATCATAAAAGTAGGAAAGGATTTTTACACTTTTTACATTGGTTTCACATGAAAAACTACTTATCTAAATATAGAAAAATATTGGATAATACTAAAAAAAACAAATTTAGATTAGGGATATTATTTAGAAGATTTTTTTAATATAGAAAATATATACAAATGTTTAAAGGTTAACACTGCATATGCTAATACTTCTTTAAAACAAACGTCCACATAGGTTGAAACATACTATATTTCAATATCCATAGAGGGACTGTGATGATGGAAAAGGTAAAAAAAACTATAATTGATTTGTATGCAATATATATGGAAACGCAACCTCTCTGTTTCTTTCACCTTCGCTCACTCTTTCTCCCCTTCCCAGCTGACAATGACATATATATAAATATATATATTCTAAAATGAATAGATGATACCGTTCTGCGGCTAACGAAATGCTTTAATTTGTGAGCTTTCAAGATACACTGATCTCTTCTTCCGGCGGTGGTACAATGGATAAAGGAAGAAAGGGTTTTACTTACGTAGCACTATTACCCCCCCCCCCCACCCTCTTAGGAGATTTTGTCTAGGCTACAGGTACGTGTGGTGCTGGTTACCTGTGACGGTCCGGGAGAGATGAGCTTCTGCGATGTTGTGGGGAACAGGACAGGCTTAAGATGATCCTCAGGTTCTTTTCATTTGGTGACAGCGCCTCCAGTCACTGCAGGCTACAGTAGAGCTGCAGACAGTCCCTACCATGACAGTTCTTTTCTCCTATACTTCTGTCCAATAGACTGCGACTTAGCCAGAAGTATATAAAAGTGGTCTTTATTTGATGCAGCCACTGCAGATGGTATAACAGTGTTGCGTATCGTGGAGAATGGGTTTCAGGCCCTTAGATGGTGCGTAGCAGCAGATAACGTTGAGGCCATATGCTCTGCATAGATCTTGGTTTCCTCAGCCCCAGGAGGGGCTGAGCTCCTCTCCTTTCCCGTGTGGGAAGGCACTGATTATGCAATTTGGAAGGCATCCTCCCTAATGCAAAAGGGGAGGGCTGCAACAGACCTAGTGTCACCACCTCTCCTGCCACTCAGGGAGGCTGCGTGAGGGGGGGGGAGGGTAAATCCCACAGGATAGCCAGTCACTGATTGTAGCTACTAGGAATTATGTGACAGGAGGGAAGAAAGATAGTCTGGACCACCCATGCTATACTCTCCCCTAGGTTAAAATTCCCATGTCCTCACTGGGATCCAGTTTGGGCACCATCCAATAACCTGAAGCCTGCAAAACAGAACAGGTTACTGCAGATGTATAACATAACCATAAACAGTTACACAAACAATTACCCATATCATCCACTGGTTTACAACGATGATGAATACTTAGCTATTCTTCCAACGGGAAGAAAAAGAAAACCCTCGCTTATAATATTTAAGGTCGGGTAGTAAACCCGCCCATCAAATAACTTGTTCCAGATGTAATACACCTTGGGAGGACCAGGGCATTGCCTAACCTTTACCCTATCCTTATAGATACAAGTGCCCACAAGCCATTCTTACATAACAGAACGTATCTTTGAGTCGTTAATAAATCTCAGATGTTTTGGTCTTAATGTTTTCTATAACAGCCAGTCTCAGCCTCTCCTGACGGTTTTGGTCTATCTCATCCACAATTGGCTCAGGTACATATGGAAAGGTATACCCATGAGACTGACGGTACCGATTAAAGGTAGCCTTATCAGCTCTACTGAACTTTAGGATCTTATGGCTAGCTCCCTAACCAGGTAATACTCAAAACTTAGGCTGACTGAGCTCTACCTCCTGATAGAATACAGAGGGGCCTTTAGGGACTCTCACCCCTGAATTGATCTCTTGCGAAGGGCTTCAGCTATTTCCTCCTGGGACAGTTTACCTTCCTTCCACCAGATAGAAAAAGGTCTCGGCGGTCACTGCATACAAAGGAACTCTGCTATGGTTGAATTAAAATCGATATTTATTCAATCCTGGTGCTGGACATTTACAGAGATTCAAATCCTCTAACGCGTTTCATTCCGTTAGGAACTTTATCAAAGAGTAGCATGAATCTATTCTCAAGTGTCTTATGTAGGCAGGCTTCTGTCTCCCATTGGCTGAATAATTAATTGGATCAGCAGAAAGTAATTGATGAATTACTTTTTAACAATTAAGCCCTTTTGTGGAGATAGTGCCTGAGTACAAGGACACATTGTGAATACACAACAAACATATATTAAAACCAGTAATAACAGAAAACAGTGATAACAGAAAAAATCAACATGAAGGGTTAAAACTAAATTAAAAACAAAATCAAGTAATGTGCAGCAACCCACATATATGATAAATAATTCCTTTGCACTTGGAAATCATATTCAGAATTGTGGAAGGAGGAATAAGAATTCAGGTTCATATACATATATATATAGATCCCAATCTTTAGGACCTAATGAACAATAGTTATACATTGAAGATGAATATGCACTTACATAAACCTGAATGGTAACGAAGTTATAATGATAATATGATGTACACATATGTTCATATAGTAATACCAATAAATTGTATACAATATAAACAGTATTGCAAATATTTAAGTATTATATAATTTGTTCTTTATCATATATATAGTGGTTATGTTAAACATATAACTCAAACAATGTAAAATGGATGCTGATAATGGTGGAATTGAACTGTCATGAAGATAAACAAATAATAAAATTAAAATTAAATAAATACATAAGTATACAAATGACATTAGGGACTAAATAGAATAAATTTGATCAAGATGATACCATGATGTATTCACGTTGAAATGTATGGAGACACACTCTCAAGACCCCCATAGACATCAACCATGCAAGAAGTGTTTTACCTTCCTTCCACCAGTGGTCAATGATGGAACCATCCACCAGCAGTAGCTGTGTTCTATTTAAACTAACGGAGTAGCCCTGAAACATTGGGCCCCACCACTTAAGGTGTTCCCTGATCTGACATTGTACAGGTGGACTATTGGACCTTGTGTCCATCTGAGAGGACACACGAGAAGTAGCAGGTTGCTGGGACAGGGATGAGTCCCTAAATTACTTAAATGTCCCAGGGTACTTAGCCACAGGGATATGGCTTGCATAGGATTTTTCTCCCTCCAGAATCATCCTCCGACCACCCATCTTTTCCACCAAAGTCCCAATCCCTAAAGTCCGTTGACATACCAGGGGACAGGTTATCACTAGAGAACTTGGTTAACACAAAGGTGGCGGGAGCAGGAGCCGAAATATTGGGATTAGGAGCCAAGGGTTGAGGCCCAGGATGATCCCGGACATAACGCACAGGGTTGGCCTTACCCTTACTCCCAAAGGATGGTGTTTGACTGGGTGAAGGGGTTGGTGATGGGGCATGGGCAACTGGAGCTGTGAACTGGGCCTAGCAATGTCCATGACCAGTCCAGTATGTGTTCCTTTAGGTCGGCTATGACATCTAGGGGATGGTACAAGGTCCGCATTGAATGAGCCTCGGGTCCGACGATCTCTTCCCCGGAGTGGGGTCTGTAGTGAGGCAGGGGCAGTGGAGCACTGTTCAGCACTCTCCACAGTCTCTGAGTCAGGTTCCGCAGTGGAAGCGACGGCAATCTTGTTGTCATCATCTGATAGGGCCTCAGGCAGGCACAAGTTCGGCGGTGACGCCACATCCAGCAGCGCCGGAAGTATATCACCCCGCGGCACACCAAACAGAGCTCCGTCTGGCTCCCCGACTGGCAAGGCCGCAACGGACTCCTGTTGGGCAGAAGAAGATGTCGCCTCACCCAGCTGAAGGTAGGAGTTGTCATCGGGCTCCACAGCGGATGGGTATTTAGCAGCGCCAACATCTTCCTTGGACGTGGGGCTTTTTCGGGGTTCTGGCAGCACCAAAGCCTTCAGGACGGACGTCGCTGACTCGGGACTCGCCCGCGGAACACAGGTAAAAGTAGCAGTTTTCTCTGCAGGTGTCTGGCAGCTGTGTTTTTCATTGGAAGAGGAGGGCAAGTACACCTCCTCCGGTCCACGATGTCGGGGCGGCTCGCACCCTCCGGTAGCAATTGGCACAGAGCAAGCCTGCTCTTGCACCACCAGAGGAGAAGCACCCAACACCCCCGGGGCAGTCGACACACCCTCCCAAAACGCCAACACTGGTTCTGGTCCTGGAACTGTCAGAATTGGGACCGCTGGAGTCGTCATGGCCACCGGAATATTGGGGCTTGGTCGCGCAGGTATCCAGGCATGCAGGCCAACAGGTGGCCCTGCACAGATTGCCATGAGCTGCATCCCACAACAGTAGGGCCTGATCATTGGCCGACAGGAGCTGTGGTGTAGGACAGACCGCAGGGGGCGCACCGGCTGGTATGGAGGCCCAGTCTATTGGTTGAAAAACAGCTAACGGTGGTACAGGGCGGGCAGGCCTCATGTAGCACTCCTCTGTGAAACTTATATGCTTATATATATGTTGTGGGTATTTTGGGGGTTC
The DNA here is from genome assembly GCF_040206685.1 of Ascaphus truei. NCBI lineage: Eukaryota > Metazoa > Chordata > Amphibia > Anura > Ascaphidae > Ascaphus > Ascaphus truei. The sequence goes on along the minus strand of NC_134486.1, from coordinate 97,193,202 downwards.
AATTTGAGCTTGTAGGTGTTCTGTATGTTTTATAATTCTTGTGCAGCTAGTCTTGGCTGTTTTGGAGGGTGGCAACCTCCTATCCAATTGAAGCTCACTCCCTTCCACATTTAAATGGTTAAAAGCTCACTCCATGGCATCTCCAACTATCAGGGGAACTTGCCTGCATGCAGTGTGATTGTGACAAATCTATTACAGAGTGCTTTTCCTGGTAATGTACAGGTTAATAAAAGCTTCAATCAGACTTAGAACTTTTGCAACTTATATTGACAGATTTATTATAAATCATTCTTCCTGGCAATGCACAGGTTATTAAGAATTTATATTAGTGTAGGGACCTTTGAAACGTGGTCTGCCGTGAAGTTTGGCTCAAGGGCTTACAACAATTTGGCCAAAATGTTAAACTAAAAGACCATTTTATTTATTAGTTATTTATACATGTATATTTAGGCACTGTACCGTATATAAGTTTTTCTGGATGTGCACTGAGCTTTGTCTGTGTTTTATGTTATGTCTCTGGTTTTAAATACATATTGCCATGCTCAGTAGCACTCCTCTGTGAAACTTATATGCTTATATATATGTTGTGGGTATTTTGGGGGTTCAATTTGAGCTTGTAGGTGTTCTGTATGTCTCATGTACAGGACCCTGCAGTGTGGGCACCACACAGTAGGGCTTGCATCGCCCCCAGGGAGACGACAGTCAGGGCAGACACACCTCAAGTGGTGTCGCCCATAGATGGTGATGACCAAATAGCCTCCTGGCAGTGAGTAGGTGGTCAGTTCTAGCTCTGACATGGTTCTTTCACTGAGGTAGATATAGTAATTGAGGTAGAGTATTAGCAGGCAGCTCCTCTCTCTCTCACAGCTCCGCAGAATTAAAGTCCAGCAGGGTGTGGCAAACTCCTCCCATAGCCGAAAGAAAGTCCTCGATTGGTGCTTGGCGGTTGTTCCACCCCTAGGTGGAACACAGAGCAGGGCGGACCAAGGAGTGACCAGGCTCCGGCTGAGCCAGTCACAGTGAGGGGGGTGTCAGCATTTTGCCGCCGAACAGGATGCAACTGTCTTTGCAAAACTTGCAGCTGGATTTTGCAAAACCCATGCGGTCTCGTGGTTTTCGGTGGGAACACCATCTTGGTTGCACAATACATACTATGCACTCCATTTTCAAGGCCCAGTAAAGTCCATTGCTATTGAGGTACACAGGGTCCTTGGCGACGCCTCAGGGGCCCGTTCCTCACACTTTACATTGTATAACAATCCATAACAAAGGTGCACAGGGTCCCCCAGCTCCAACTGAAATGGACCCATCCCTTTCGGGGTTCACGCTCCCTGGATGCTTTCCCACAGGTTGCACCCCCATAACACGATTCCCAAGTACCCAGGGTGCCCAGCAACAACTGAAAGGATTCCTGGCCCCAGTTATTTCTTTAATTAGCAGCTTGAAGGGTACACGCTCCCTGGATTTCCCGTCGGGCTGCGCCACATGATTGGCTGCAACACAAACCTATTCTCACCACCTCTCCTGCCACTCAGGGAGGCTGCGTGGGGTGGGTTGTAAAACCCACAGGATAGCCTTTCACTGCCTCTAGCTTCTAGGACTTACGTGACAGGAGTGCAGAAAGATAGTCTGGACCAGCCATGGCTATACTTAAAAACAGTGCATCTTGGGACTTCCGGTGACGTCATCTAAGATGGTGGGTTAAATAGGGAGCTCTAACAACCCTCACGAAGCAAACGATAAAAAAAGCCGTTTCCACCCCTCGAATCAGACAGCTAACAGCTCTACAGTGTGTCTGAACCCCACAGCATGCCACAGAAGGCAAAAGCCCCAACCTCCAAAGGCGCCTCCAAATTCTTTCAGCCACAACAAAAACGCGGCCTAGCGGGCATGCAGAGTCCCCAAGATGGCGTCGGACGCCACGCGGCCGCATCCCCGCAAAGGGAGGGAAGCATGCAGGCAGAAGAACCCGCCCTGGACAGAGAAATTACACGCTCATATCTTGAGGACCTCCTATCCAAAATGCATGACAGACTGCAAAAGACCCTCAGGCAGGAACTCAAAGACATGATGGCAGGAATGCGGGAAGAGATAAGCGGCCTTACGCAGAGAGCAGAGGACCTCGAGAGTAAGCTGGAAGAATCCCTGCAGGCACAGGCCATGGCGGACGACGAGATTATGCGCCTGGGGGAGGAGGTCAGACTACTGAAAGACAGTATCGAGGACCAGGAGAACCGGGACCGGCAACAGAATCTTAGGATTCGAAATGTCCCGGAAACGGTTCTCCCTGAACAAATAAAACCATATCTGGTCGACCTTTTCAATAATTTATGTGAAGGACTTGATAACAGGGATCTGGAAATCGACAGGGCGCACCACGCGCTAGGCCCGCACTCCAATGACCCGAAGCGGAGGCGAGACATCATAGTCCGCCTCCATAGTTACTCCACGAAGGAGAAAGTGATGGCGGCAAGCAGGGAGAATAGCAATCTTACCTTCAAAAATGAGCCGGTGCAGATCTTCAGTGATCTGGCTAAAATCATGATCGAACGCCGCCGTGAGCTCAAGCCGCTTACCCAAGCACTCAGAGAGAACAGCATCCCTTACCGCTGGGGCTTTCCGTTCCGACTGGTGGTCAACAGGAACGGAAAACAAAGATCCATCAGGCTCCCTGAGGAGATGCAGGGATTCGCCCGCGAACTGGGCCTGACGCTGCCCCCAATGAGAAACACCATACGGAGAGAGCCGCGAGACACAAGCCAGGAGCGGAGAACCACACGAGCCTCTGAAAGATTGGCGGGACACCAGGAACATCAACCCTGAACACCCAGACGACCAGCCCGAAATCCTGAGAGGAGCAGCCCAGAGACCGGCAACCCAAGTCGCCCTTCCAGATGAATGCACGTCGGAGCAGTCCCGCATGTTGCTGCTTTTACAGCCGGCTAGCCGCGGCGATCCCAGTACCTCAGAGCGCTACCTGCAAAAGCCATTCCTGCACCTGGATAAACAGCACAGGCGAGTCGAGAGGCGCGGTGGCGGGAGAGGGGAAACCCGATCCACTGGTCACTTCACCGACCAGGCCCCGCTGGGAACTCCTCGACCTGCCTGTGAGCAACCCAGATCAGGTTTGACTGCCCCCCCCTCTACCCCCCCCAGACAAACGTTAAGTCGGGACTCCATACGAGAGGGCTAGCCACGTTCCCCCCCTTCCCCCCCCCCTTTTTTTTGTCTCAACGATCGGATCGCTGCCGAAGCTGCAACCCTGGCAACGGGACTAACACATCGCCCGGACCAAACACCTCACAACTCTGCATCCCCCCCCTCCCCTACTAGCAATGCACAAATGCAGCCCAGACCCCTAACACAGCTCAAGTTACAGCCAACGCACAGCACCCCCACTACCACGATAAAACAGACCAACTCACCCCCCCCCCCCATTCGGCTAACCCCCCTTTCCCCCCCCCCCTAGCACACTAGCAAATTAACTAACAACATACAAACTCTACAACACCCCCAACCTCAAACAACCACATAAGAGTCACACCAAAGCTACCACCGAATTATACAGGAAACTACCATTAGACCCCCCTCTTTCCTACCCCCCCCTCCCTCCCTTCCATCACCACACCAAGCCACCGTCCCCCCCCTCCCGTACTCCCCCCCTAAAAACCCAGCCCCTTACCTCCACCCACGTACAAACAAACCCACACGACAACCCAGACGTTCAGAAGAATCCAACACCTGACACACACCAAAACAGAGAACCGGGTGGAGCGCAAACACATAATATCGCCCAAGCACCAAACAGTGGTGCGCAGACACCAGCAAAAAGCACACACAGCTGATACGCGTCCATAGCCCCACTACAACCCTCAACACAGACCTATCCTGGCAGTCCATCCCCCTGACCCATCACCTACCCTCCGCTGCCACCCCAACCTTCCCCCCCCTCCCCCCCTTACATAGAACAAATAAATACTATTATAAAAATTAATAAATGCTAACCAAATAAATACAATTGGAAACTCTGTACTCGCACATAAAAGTCCCCAACCTATTCAAAGCAAGCAGAGGCTGCGCCCGCCCCTAGGTGTAGAACACGTAATGGGAAACCAACAAATAACAAGCATGCAAATGTTCCGCACGGGGGGACGGCTGAGGCTGGGACTGCTGTGGCTGTGATTGCTGTGCTACCAAAAGCAAATAGCTGTCACGACAGGGAATCCCAGCCTACTCAAGACATATGGGCCCCTAACCCAATTGCCAATTACCACGCCATCCCCCCCCCCCAATCCCACCCCCCTGACCGCCCACCCCCACCCCCCTCCCAAGACCCCACCCCCCTTAGAACCACCCAAATGAATAACTCTCTCACCTGCTGCCCAGAACTCCCAGCTAGCCGCGCCTCTGACACACACTGACATGAGCGTAAGAGCGGAGCAACGCCCAGAACTGATCACATGACACTAGGACGTAACGGCACAACATAACGTAACACAGAACGGAACGAGCCCATTAGACCTAGCGACACACACCTCCCCCCAAAATAAAGCAATCCCCCCCCCTCATGACATCCCTGGTCACCCCCCCCCCACCCGCCCCCCCCCCCACCCTGGGCACAGCTCACTATGCCACAAAGATCCCCCAGACCCCACATACGCACCTGTGAACAGGCCCACCTTAGCGTGGATGAAAGAGACATAAGATCTAGTTGGGACACAAATGTCTCATAATGAAGAAAGGACAACTGTGATCTCCCTGCCAACTTCCTCTGTGGCTGTCTAATATCACTGTGATTGTGCCCATCTCATATGTATATGTATCTGCTAGCCAATTTATTTTCTTTGCCACGACACCCGTACACTACCACCCCGCCCAAAACCAAAACCCCCAACAATCCCACCCCCCCCTCCCCCCCCCGCGCCCCCCCCCTCCTTCCCCCTTCCTCCCTGTATCTCCCCCCCCCCTCCACCTCACTCCCCACCCCCCCTCCCCCCCACGCCACCCCCTCCCTCCCCCTTCCCCCCTGTATCTCCCCCCCCCTCCACCTCACTCCCCACCCCCCCCATAGAGTAACCCCCCCCACCCCCCCTTCCACCAGCTCTTCTCACCCCCCTCCCCACCCCCCCACCCTACCCCTTCCCCCCAGCTCTTCTCACCCCCCCTCCCCACCCCCCCACCCTACCCCTTCCCCCCAGCTCTTCTCACCCCCCTCCCCACCCCCCCACCCTACCCCTTCCCCCCAGCTCTTCTCACCCCCCTCCCAACCCCCCCCACCCTACCCCTTCCCCCCAGCTCTTCTCACACCCCCTCCCCACCCCCCCACCCTACCCCTTCCCCCAGCTCTTCTCACCCCCCCCTCCCACCCACCCTACCCTTCCCCCCCTCCCCTCACCCACCCCGAGATCGACAAAAGAAATAACGGTACAAACGGGTTATTAGAAAAATAGAGTGTATGCCTCCCATCCAAGAGTTACCTATATTCGTGACATGTATGATATGAACCATGGGTAGGAGGCTAGTACAAAACTAAGCGCCGAAATCCTCTCCCTCTGCTCCCCCTGTCCCCCTCCCCCCCCCCACATACATCCCGGGTGCGACAAAAGAAACAAATACACAAACGATTAACTGAGGAAATAGTTTGCATACCTCACATGCTAGACCTACCTATAAGTATGAAATGCTCTATATGTACCATGTGTAAGCGGCCTCTACAAAACAAAACGAAACGTCGAAATCCTCCCCCCCCACTCCCCCCGTCCCCCTCGCCCCACCCCCCCCCCTCAATCACCCTCCCCGAAGCTGACAAAAGAGATAAAGGTACAAATGGTTTATTAGGGAGAAATAGATTGTATACCTAGCATTCAAGAGACATCTGTATGCATGACATGCTCTATATGTACCCTCCTCTCCCCCTGCCCCCCTGTCCCCCTCCCCTCCCCCCCCTTCCCTCCCCCCCGCTTCTTGCCACTTTTCCCACCCCTCCCCCCTCCCCCCTCCTCACCTGCCTCCCCCCACCCCCCCCTCTTACCTTAAAAGCTCGGTAATGACCCATTCCTATCTGCCCCCCCTCGCCCCCCCATACACCCCCCCCACCCTCCCCCCTTCTTGCCCCATACCCCCCCCCTCTCCCCCCCTCCCCCCGCTCTCCCCTCCTACCAAAGAGCTAAGGATATAACTGAGATATTTGAGCGGCGGAAAAACATAGATCTAGAGGGTTCGGCCCCCTATCCCCCCACACTCCCCACTGGATGCCGACGCCGGAGTCAATCCCGTTGGGCTCGTTAGCCCACAAGCCGGTCGCCCACGGACCAGGCAAATACTTGTTAGGTTCAAACCTGAACCTCATCCTACTTCTCTCTCAGCCGCTGACTCTGTCCCAGCGGCACTACCCCCCGCCCCTTCTGCCCCCTACCCGCCCCCTTCCCCCCTTGGCCCATCCAACCAACCCTCCGACACAGCAAGCCATCTACAAAAGTTTGCCAGGGCCGTACCTACGAGTATACCAAAAGAGCAGGACCCCCCCGGATGGGAAGGGAGGATCCCTAAAAACCAGATACACCAACATCACATATGGCCTCTAACGCCCCAGTAAAAATAGTATCGATCAACGTAAAAGGCCTTCAAAATAATAGGAAAAGGAGGCTCGCCCTCCAAGACATAAAACGGACTGGGGGAGACATCGTATTCCTGCAGGAAACCCACTTCACATCAGATGGCCCCCCAAATGTATTCAAAAAAGCGTTCCCAACATGCTTTTATGCATCATTTAGTAGTAAGAAGCGAGGAGTGGCTATCCTAATCAGACAAGGCACTCCATTCAATCATATCAAAACGACAATAGACCCAGAGGGTAGATTTCTCATGGTATATGGCTCTTTAGCGGGCTCAGCAATCGCCTTAATCAATGTATATGCCCCAAACGAAAATCAAATAGACTTCCTGAAAACAGTACTTGAGGGCATAGACCCGGGATATCTGTCTTCGATGATAGTGGGAGGAGATCTGAATATGGTCTTTAATCCCACCGAGGACAGATCGACCGTAACGGGTCACCCCCGTACAACCCACTCCCAAATCACCGGGAAAAGGTTCAGGGACTTAGCGGAGGAGTTCTCTCTAGTGGACGTTTGGAGATCACAACATCAGGGCCAGAGAGACTATACCTTCTACTCGGCGCCTCACCAGACCTACTCACGCATAGATTACTTTCTGCTGACCAAGAACATCCTAGAGGCTGCCACGAAATCAGACATCGGCCCCATAACGTGGTCAGACCATGCCCCAATCACCTTGACCCTATCTACACCATTTGAAAAGACGTTTTCATACTCCTGGAGATTGAACGACTCCCTATTGAACCATCCCGAGATAGAGAGAGAGATCAGAGCCTCCCTTAAGGACTACTTCTTCTTTAACTCGGGGTCGGTGTCATCTCCGGCGATCCTATGGGAAGCCCATAAGGCGGCAATGAGAGGCAAATTTATCTCTATTGCCTCTCACAGGAAGAAAGTGAAACGCAAACTAATTCTAGACCTCACCGATAGCATCTCAAAACTTGAGCAGTCCCATAAAGCCAACCCCATAAAGAAAACATATAAAGCCTTAACAATAGCCAGGCAAAAGCTCAAAGAGACCCAAATGGAGAATGTTGAAAAAGCCCTTAAATGGACCAATCAACATTATTATGATAAGGGCAACAAGGCGGATAAGCTCCTGGCCAGCAGACTGCGTGGAATACAAAAAAGGTCCCAAATCACAGCGATTAAGAATAGATCTGGTGAAATACAATATAACGATAAAAAAATAGCGGCGGAGTTCACAAAGTACGATACAGATCTGTATAACCTACGATCCAAAACTGGTCGTGTAGATAAAACAAAAGCTTCAGAAGCGATCAAAACTTACTTAGACAAATGCCAACTCCCCACCTTGACCGATGAGGAAAATGAGATCCTCAACGCGGAGATCACGAAAGAAGAATTGGAAGAAGCGGTAAAAGCATTAAAGATCTCCAAGTCACCTGGCCCTGATGGCTTCACTAACGTCTACTACAAGCGATTCCTGCCCATATTATCCACGCATCTACTAAAAATGTTCAATCATTTTATGGAAGGAAATGCGATCCCCACTTCCATGTCCCTGGCCAACCTAGCTATAATTCATAAGGAAGGCAGAGACCCGATGCAATGTGGAAGCTATCGTCCAATCTCCCTACTTAACAACGACCTCAAATTATATAGCAAAATTCTAGCCAACAGATTGAACCCCATACTGCCGAGGCTGATTAACATTGACCAAGTCGGATTCATATCAGGCCGACAGGCTTCAGACAATACGCGGAAAATAATCAACATTATTGAGCATATCCACCTAACAGGTACCAAAGCAATACTACTCAGCCTAGACGCAGAGAAGGCGTTCGATAGGATAGACTGGCTATTTTTAGACCATACTATGCGCAAATTTGGCTTCCGAGACGCATATTTAGAAGGGGTCCGCAGACTCTACCAAGATCCATCCGCAACGGTTAAACTACCGGGTGGTGACGCCCAGAGTTTTGGCATCCAAAATGGTACAAGACAGGGGTGCCCCCTGTCCCCCCTCCTCTTCGCACTAACAATAGAGCCATTAGCAGCAACGATTAGAAATAACATAGATATTCAAGGGATAAAAATTGGACGTTCCTACTATAAAATCTCCCTGTTCGCGGATGATATAATTTTAACACTCTCGAGACCCCAGATTTCCCTCCCGAATTTACAAAAAGAGCTTTCAGACTTCGGAGCGATATCGGGTTATAAAATTAACAACGATAAATCCGAAGCACTGAATCTCACCCTGCCAGAGCCAGAGATGAAACTTCTCAAACTAAATTTTAACTATAGATGGTGCTCCTCCTATATCAAATATTTGGGAGTAAAGATATCGAAGAACTACCATTCCCTCTACCAACACAACTACCCCGCCCTCTTACACAAAATAAAATCCGACCTCGATAAATGGGGTTCGTATCAAATTTCATGGATCGGGAGGATGATCTTGGTGAAAATGAACATCCTCCCCAGGTTATTATATTACTTCCAGACACTCCCGATCCACATCCCTGGCACTGAATTAAAAAACATCCAGAAGCAAATTTTCCACTTTATCTGGCAGGGGAAAAAACCAAGAGTCCCACGTACGGTCCTGTTGGCTTCGAGGGGGAGGGGGGCCTTGGGGTCCCCGACATTACGCGGTACTACCAAGCCGCCCAACTAAGACAGGTAGTAGTGTGGAATGCGGATCCCGGCCAATATTGCTGGCTAGATATAGAGATGCAATACGCCGGCACGCCTTCTCTGCCGACATGCCTTTGGTCACTGAACAAGGAGGATTCGCAGAAAAATAAATTCCAATTAGGACCAACGAGGCTCACATGGGAGATATGGACGAAATGCAAATTAAAATTTAAGCTCACAACCGCCAAATCTCAATTTATACCAATCACTCAAAATCCAAAATTCCCACCAGGTTGCGAGCCCAGACAATTTGATCAATTTACAACCAAAAACATTCGGACGATTGCTGACCTCCTGAGCCTTGGAGAGTTCCTGAGCTTTCAAAGGCTACGAAGCAAATACGAAATAAGAGGACTAAATGTCTTCAAATATCTCCAAATTCGGCACTACGCACAATCAATTTCCCCAACGTTGGAATTTCCCCCTCTAACAAGATTCGAAAGATTATGCAAAGAGACAGCACACCAAAAAGGTCTCATAACGCAAATATACTCAGAACTAGAACGAGCAACTGTTGCTCCGGTTCATGACTACATGCTCCATTGGGCAGCAGAATTGGGCACAGTTATAGACCAAGAGGACTGGGAAAGTATTTGGGAAGCAGCCTCAGGAACCTCCATATGTACCACAATCAAAGAAAATGTTTATAAAATAATGTTCCGCTGGTATCTTACCCCAGTTAGACTAAATCAAATCTACCCTCTGGCCTCCGATCTATGCTGGAGAGGCTGCGGACAAAAGGGAGACATGGCCCATATATGGTGGTCATGTCCAGAAATTCAGAAATACTGGGAAACTATACAAACGCTAATCACGGAGGTCACAGACCTCACAATACCCATTGATCCGTTGACCTACTTGCTGGCCAGGCCAATCGAGCACATTGACCGCCCAACAAGTAAATTGATCTCCTTCATTCTCACGGCGGCTAGATGTGCGGTGGCGGCCTCATGGAAGAAAGTGTCTCCCCCCCCTAAGCAAACGGTCAAAAAAAGACTACAAGAAGTCATGCTAATGGAAAGGCTATCAGCCTTCCTCAAAAGGAAGACGGAGCCGTTCTATACAATATGGGATCCGTGGATAACCCACATGCGGGACTAAAAAAGATCGCCCTGTACCACAAAATAGGGAATACATAGCGGACTCCCATGCAAGACTAACAACTGCTACTCCACGCTATAGAAAACAACGATGATGGATGGGCAATGCGCAATGGGCCGAGGGGGAAGGATCTCCCTCCCCCCCACCCCGCAGCCCCACCCCCCCCCTTCTCTCTCTCCTTTCCCCCCCCATCCCCCCACATTCTGTTTCCACCCTCACGCCAACCCTACCGACCCATGTTTGAAGGTCGGGGGCGCGTTGAGCCTTTCCTTCTCCCTGTCTTTAAAAAAAACAAAGAAAACCTGTATTAGGCAACTTGATGTCTATTGTTTGTACAACGTATTAAGAACAATACCTAATAAAAAAAACTTTGGAAAAAAAAAAAAAAAAAACAGTGCATCTTGGAATGTATCTGTCACTGAAGCCTATCCCTCCCCCTGTGCAGAATAAGATTTATGACTTAAGGTGTTAAATGGTCCCTGAATGTTAGTGATCTAAGAGTGTGTGTGTATGTGTGTAAATATACATTTATAAAGTGCCCACAGTGTATACAGAGCTTTTCTAAAGGTGTCTGTGGGAGTGTATACCAATGGTGTGGGTAGGTGTAGAAATGTAAGTGGGTGTTGCATTACTATTAATGTGTGTAGATACTATGTGGTCCCTATTAGTATATAGGGATAAAATTACATTGTACATATGTATGTGTAAGAGACAGCTGTGTGTGCATTCATATAGCGCAGTATGTATAGACATGGCCTTTAGCACTCATGGGAAGAGTGTTCTCTTGTTTCAGGGAAGTGACTCATAAAACTGCGATGTTGGTTTAGGCACAGCTACGTGTCCTGAACAGTTGATAAATTTGTATTCATGCAACCGAAAGAGAGACACATACACACACACACACACACACGCTTACATCACTAACATTCAGAGACCATTTAACACCTTCAGTTATAAATCGCATACTGCACAGGGGGGAGGGATAGGTTTCAGTCACAGATACATTCCAAGATGCACTGTTTTTAAGTAAAACCCTTTCTTGCTTTATCCATTGTAACATCGCCGGAAGAAGAGATCAGTGTATCTCGAAAGCTCGCACAAATAAATGCATTTAGTTAGCCACAGAACGGTATCGTCTATTCATTTTTGATTATTAAGCTCAGCTAACACGGTACAGATATCTCTATCTCTATCTCTCTATGGGCCTCATTCAGAGAGGGTTGATAAAAATTATCGCCAGGGCATTTAAAATGCCGTTTTTTTGGGTGTTGCTATCACAGTATTCAGAAAGGCTCGATTACCAGTGATAGCAAAATTCCCAAAATGGGCGAGTTTCTGCCAGCGAGAGCATCGAGCCTCTGAAAAGGCCTGAACCGGCGATTCATTTCTGCTGCAGAGAGAGCGGCTCTGAGAGGGCCACCTCTCACAGCTGAAATGTCGCCCGAAAATTATTTATTTAATAATACATTTCTTTCATAGTGTATATGTGCAGGGGGTCTCCGGAGCTGAACCGCGTTGGTTTCAGGTCTGCTTCCCGAGATACAGGCACCTTTATGGGGTGCCGGTATATCCTATGCACGGAAATGTCCCGGTCACGTGACGCGGGACATTTCAATGCAGAGGGATACCGGCACCCCATAAAGGTGCCTATATCTCGGGAAGCAGGGGGTCCCTGGACATAAAACCAACGTGGTTCCGTTCCGGAGACACCATGCACATCGACACTATGAAAGAAATGTATATTAATAAATATTTTAATAAAGATCAATACACGCCCCCCCTCCGCCCATACCCATACATTACAGTAATGGGCAAAATAACTACTATCCAGATATGGATAATAGATTATTTGCCCATTATTAAACACTGCATTAGCATACAAAAATAAAGTAAATAAATACAGTTATACTTACCACAACAGCTGGTCCTCCGTAGCAAGAAAGCATATACATATATATAAATATATAATATAATTTTTTTTTTTAAGTCGGAACATGATTTTAACAGCCAATCAGGTGGCTGTTAACCATTTGGAGGCTAAATGTGTAGTCACAAGCCCTATTTAAGGCTGTGACGCCACATTTGAGCCCAAGAAGACGACGAGACAACATCGGTTGGGATCTACCATGGGGTTTTTGGATTACAACAAGAAGATAGAAGATTAAGAAGATCAAGAAATGGTTACAGATGAAGATAGAAGAAGGTGATTAAAGAAAGAAAAAAGAAGATTTGGGTACCTGATCCGGATCTTCATGGCGGATGGCATCGGATGCTGTTGGAGAGCTTCAAGGTACGTGAGCTTCCTGTTACCCCGGGAGTCGGAGGGCCACCGCTTCTAATGGTAAGTAATATATTGAATGTTTGTAAATGTCTCTTTTTACAGGTTTATTCATTGGATGTGTGTTTTAATTTTTGGGGGGAGGCACATTGACTGATAATATATTAATCTGTACCTCTTTAGGAACAGATTAATACATTATTATGACAATATTTGGGGGGAATTTCTCGCTTGGTATTGCTGTTGCTTTTTTTCATTTCAGTTTATTATGTAGATGTGATTGTTTGTTTTTTCATGCTTAATGCTAATAAAATGTGTGCAATTGGTGTTCATTTGTAGTTAATGTTGTATTATGTTAGCTAATGCGTTTTATGGTTATTTCAGATATTGTTAGAATTTCTATCTTTGTATTTTAATGTTTACATTAATTAATGTTGTAGTAATTAATTGTTTTGATTGGTTAGTGTTACTATTCATTTTGAGTTGGTTTAGGAATTAATTGGTTTGATTGGTTAAGGGTTTAATTAATTCATTGTTTATGTTGTTATTGCTTGTATTGATTGGATTAGCTGGCTACTGATTTTATTTAGTGAAGTGTGTTTTTTTGGAGTTTAGTTATGTTTTATTATTGTGTGTCTTGTGTATTAATGTATTGCAATTAAGGTGCCCATTGAGTGCTATACAGGCGTATCATGCCCATATTATTATTATATGGGTATGATGTACCACTATACTACTCAATGGGTACAGTGTGGGTATAGTCAGTCCGGGGTGGGTGCTTAGGCCTCACGGATGGGTGAAGGGGGTATTAGCCCCAAGGATGGGTGTCTAGACCTTGCGGGTGGGTATCGGTTGGGTTAACCCCTTTATTACCTTAGCGGTATTAACCGCTAAGGTAATGAAGGGTTTAAGTCCCCCCGCAACCCCCCCGCAAGGCCTAAACAGCGACTCTGGGCCAAATTCACCCTTCACCCATCCTCGCTAGCCACAGTAAGCCTGGCACGGGTGTTTAACCCCTTCATTGCCTTAGCGGTTAGCCGCTAAGGTAATGAAGTTGCTGTAAATGCATTTTTCCTGCATCGGATGCATGCCGGGGGGCTCCGGAGCTGCTATTAATGGCTATCAGCTCCGGAGACCCCCGGCATCAATCCGAGGCAGGAAAAGGGCCTGATTTTTTCTAAGTCCCGACACATTGCCGCTCATCGAGGCAATCTCCCCACCAATTTACCTACACTTTGAGGTGAATTGGATTTGGAGAGAAGATCGACTATTAGGGCTGCGATAGGCCATCACAGCCGACTCGCGGGTATCTGAATCGCACGAGTTTATGATCCTTCCGAAAATGGTCGATAAGCGGCTGATCGCCGCTCAATTGGCGATTTTCTTTTGGTGATAAAATTTTGCGTCGATACAGGCCGTTATCGAGCAGTTATCGAGGCTTTCTGAATATGAGTAGCTATTTTGGTCGATAAGTGCTCGATAAGGGCCTTATCGACGCTCTCTGAATGAGGCCCTATATAGTTGTGTGAAAAAGAAAGTACACCCTCTTTGAATTCTATTGTTTTACACATCAGGACATAATAACAATCATCTGTTCCTTAGTAGGTCTAAAAATTAGGTAAATTCAACCTCAGATGAACAACAACACATGACATATTACACTGTGTCATGATTTATTTAACAAAAATAATGCCAAAATGGAGAAGCTATATGTGAAAAACTAAGTATACCTTATCATTCAATAGCTTGTAGAACCACCTTTAGCAGCAATAACCTGTAGTAATCGTTTTCTGTATGACTTTATCAGTCTCTCACATCGTTGTGGAGGAATTTTGGCACACTCTTCTTTACAACGTTGCTTCAGTTCATTGAGGTTTGTGGGCATTTGTTTATGCACAGCTCTCTTAAGGTCCAGCCAAAGCATTTCAATCGGGTTGAGGTCTGGACTTTGACTGGGCCATTGCAACACCTTGATTCTTTTCTTTTTCAGCCATTCTGTTGTAGATTTGCTGGTGTGCTTGTGATCATTGTCATGTTGCATGACCCAATTGCGGCCAAGCTATAGCTGTCGGACAGATGGCAAGGTTCCCAGGTTCTGTGGCTGGAAAACAAGCCCAAATCATCACCTCTCAACCACCGTGCTTTACAGTTGGTATGAGGTGTTTGTGCTGATATGCTGTATTTGGTTTTCACCATACGTGGCATTGTGCATTATGGCCAAACATCTCCACTTTGGTCTCATCTGTCCAAAGGACATTGTTCCAGAAGTCTTGTGGTTTGTTCAGATGCAACTTTGTAAACCTAAGCCATGCTGCCATGTTCTTTTTAGAGAGGAGAGGCTTTCTCCTGGCAACCTTTCCAAACAAACCGTACCTTTTCAATCTTTTTTAACACTGTAACGCCTGTATGCCCGCAGACCTGGCCAGTCCACAGTACTGAGGTGGGTAAGGGTATAACACGCACCCACAGCAGTGAGGGTGTGCCCGGAGTGTGGTAGTAGCGTTTCCGGGCCTGGTGAGTAAGGGTTAACGTAATACTTGCAGAGTCCGGGGTGCCAGAGGTCGGAGGGTAATGTCCAAGTGCCAGAGTTCAGATGTTGGAGAGAGCAGCGTAGTGATGTCCGAAAGCTAGGGTTCAAGGGCAGGAGCTACAGGAAAGCTATGCAGAGCAAGGAATGAGAGGACAGAGTGGTGTTATATGGGATGGAGGGCCAATAGGGATGCAGGGAGGGGCATAGGTTTGAGTGGGTACTTGCAGGGATAGGTCAGTGAGAGCAGGGGAGGAAACAGGAAGGTAATCAAGGGTTATAGCCTGCAACCGATGGGGGGCAGAGCTAGAGCGTGGGTGCGGTAGGTAACTAGAGCGGGTGCGTGCGCCCTCTGTAACCCTGCTATGCACGTGCACTAGAGTGTGGGGGAAGACCAGTGGAGGAGGTGCATGGGAGAGAAGACAGAGGGGAAGGAGGAATGGAGGAACCAGGTAGGGAACGGACAGGGATGACAGAGGCACGCCGAGGAGCGCGTGAGCCACGATAGGGAACCCGCGATCGTGAACGTGCGCGCTTGGTGAGGGAACCACGTGTGTGCGCAGAGTGTGAGCCTGGGCATGAGGATCGAGCTATGGAGGAACGGCTGAGGAAGGAAGGTAGAGTTTGGGGATGTAAGGGAGTGGAGGAACTAGGCACTGTGGAAGCAGGGGTGATGGGGACATGCTGGGAACTGTGAGTCCCCCGATCCGTTACAGTATCCCCCCTTGAGGATCGGACTCCGGATAATCCTTCCAAGGTCTATGAGGGAACTTCCGACGGAACTGTCGGAGGAGTGCTGGGGCATGGACATGATGGGATGGAATCCAGGAACGCTCCTCTGAACCATATCCTTTCCAGTGTACAAGAAACTGAAAAAATACAAGAAAAAAGGGGGAGCACAGGTTGAGGGATGATAGGGGTAACAAATTCAAAGTGATTGAGCTCGAGAGTGTAAGTTCCCGAACTAGTAAATGTGGGGGTGATGGAGTGTATGATAACATAAACACTTATACGGCTTTGTGCAAATGCTGTCACATCAAGGTTTCTTTTTTTTCTTCTTTACTTCTATGTTCTCCTGATGTGGTATTTCTTCTCTTCTGATCCAAATGATGGCCTCTTCAGTTTACCAGCAACTCTCGATTGCGGTATCCCCCTCAGAGTAAATGGACAAAAGTATAGACAAATGTTTAGGGACAATACAAATATTCATAACAATGCCTGACTCCAATGGTTGAGAGCATATATATATATAAGCAGAAAAAACTGCAATCACTCACATGGGCAGGTGTGAGTGTGGTCTTTTAGGAGGTGTCTTCACATAAGGAAACTCTCAATAAAAAAGACCCTCAAATTCTAAATAAATGATGAGAATGGGTGGTTAGTAAATAAAAGGGAATACAACACTAATACTCACACGGCCACGTGTGAGCTCACGCAGGAACCGGTATCTTTATGCTTCTCCTTTGAACTTCAATCCTACCCCCAAAGTGTATTGGGGTTGCTCTGAGCCTCCTTTGTCCTGCTCCTGATGGTGGCCGAACTAGTTCTACGGAGCCTGATGAAGCCCAAGAAAGGGCGAAACGCGTTGCTCAAAACCCCTAAGCTTTTTTAACTAGTTCGGCCACGGTCAGGAGCAGGACAAAGGAGGCTCAGCACTATACCCGGACATGGGCAGAGTTAGCTGCGCACCACGCGCCCTGCACTAATATCCTAAGGACTGGCTGGCATTTCTTCATTTTTGCTCTTATGTCTTTTGACCTAAGTGCTTTTTAAACTGTTTTTTAACTGTTTTATCTTCAATAAAGAACACGGTTGGTTAACTCCATTTTAGAGTTTCACTATTCGCTGTATTATTACACGGAGAACAACCCCAATACACTTTGGGGGTAGGATTGAAGTTCAAAGGAGAAGCATAAAGATACCGATTCCTGCGTGAGCTCACACGTGGCCGTGTGAGTATTAGTGTTTTATTCCCTTTTATTTACTAACCACCCATTCTCATCAATTATTTAGAATTTGAGGGTCTTTTTTTATTGAGGTTTCCTAATGTGAAGAGGATAAAGACACCTCCTAAAAGACCACACTCACACCTGCCCATGTGAGTGATTGCAGTTTTTTCTGCTTATTTATATATGCTCTCAACCATTGGAGTCAGGCATTGTTATGAATATTTGTATTGTCCCTAAACATTTATCTATACTTTTATCCATTTACTCTGAGGGGGATACCGCAATCGAGAGTTGCTGGTAAACTGAAGAGGCCATGATTTGGATCAGAAGAGAAGAAATACCACATCAGGAGAACATAGAAGTAAAGAAGATAAAAAAGAAACCTTGATGTGACAGCATTTGCACAAGGCCGTGTAAGTGTTTATGTTATCATACACTCCATCACCCCCACGTTTACTAGTTCGGGAACTTACACTCTCGAGCTCAATCACTTTGAATTTGTTACCCCTATCATCCCTCAACCTGTGCTCCCCCTTTTTTCTTGTATTTTTGCACCACAAAGGATCCTGGATAGATTCTATTGGGGTCTGGGTCATAGGAAGAGACTATGAAGCAGATGGGAACTTTATATACTTTATAAGGTCGTGATGTTCTGAAAAGAATTTTTCATTTTTCCCATATATTTTAGTTTGCGGTAGCGCCCGGGTATTTTTCTTTACAAGAAACTGAAGTCTGTCCCTGGACCAACGAGAATCGAGTATGGACTGGACTTCGAATTCTTGTTGTCCTTGTATGACGACCGGGTTAGGTATCTGAGGGTGATCTGGAAAATAGGCATTTTGGATCAGGGGTTTAAGGAGCGACACGTGGAAAACCAAAGGGATTTTCATAGTAGGGGGAAGTGCAAGTCGGTATGCGACCGGATTGATCCTTTCAAGGACCCAAGAATCTCGGGGCCAATTTCTGGGAAGGAGTCTTGAGCTTGATATTCTTGGATGAAAGCCAAACTCTGTCTCTAGGTTTGAATACTGGGCCCACTTGACGTCGCCGATCAGCTTGCGTCTTCTGTCTTTGAACGGAACCTTGCAAAGCCTTTAAGATATTTTTCCAAGAATTTTGAAGACAGGAAATGTGAGAATCCTCTGCGGGAACACCAGAGGGGAGGGAGGAGAGGGGAAGACTGCTGGGATGAAATCCATAATTAATGAAAAAAGGCGACTCTTGCGTGGATTCGTTTCTTAATGAGTTGATGGCAAACTCAGCCCAGGGCAACAGGTCCACCAAATTGTCCTGCGATTAAGACACGAAGCATCTGAGATACTGTTCCAGTGTATGATTCATTCTCTCCATCTGCCCATTGGTTTGTGGGTGATTACCAGAGGAAAATAGAAGAGAAATGCCAAGTTTTTGAGAAAAAGCTCGCCAAAACGTAGAAATGAATTGAGAACCTCTGTCAGAAACAATCGAGATAGGAACACCGTGTAATCTGAAAATTTCCTTAGAAAAAACGTCGGCCAAGGTGGCTGAATTGGGGAGACCCTTGAGGGGTATAAAGTGTGTATGCTTGGAAAACCTGTCTACTACGACAAGGATGATATTCATCCCTTTAGAATTGGGAAGTTCCACAATAAAGTCCATGGAGATGTGTTTCCAAGGTTGTTCCGGAATAGGAAGAGACATGAGGAGACCAGAAGGTTTGTGTCGGGCGGATTTGCTCTGGGCACAGACTGGAAAAGCTCTGCTGAAGTAAAAAATGTCCCTGTTCATCTTAGGCCACCAAAAGGTCCGTTTGATAAGATCTACCGTCCTCTTGAAGCCTGGATGGCCAGCAGATCTAGACGAATGTCCCCATAGAAGTATCTTGTGGCGAAAACGGGGGGCAGTGTACAATCGTCCTTCTGGCACCTTAAATCTCCTAGGAGTATGAGCCTAGGCTTTATAGATTTCATCCAAGACATCAAAGTTGTTGGTGGAAATAATACACTTAGCGGGAAAAATCATCTCTGAAGATTCATTAGATTCGTTCTCGGTGGAGAACTGACGAGACAGGGCGTCAGCCTTGATATTTTTGGTCACAGGAATATAAGAAATTGTGTAATTGAACCGTGAAAAGAACAAAGCCCAACGAGCTTGACGAGAACCCAACTGATGAGCTCCCTCAATGTACAATAAGTTTTTGTGGTCGGTGAGGATGGCTACTGGCTCCTTGGTACCCTCGAGGAGATGTCCCCATTCTTGGAGGGCCAACTTGATGGCCAGAAGCTCACAATTCCTGACATCATAAATTCTCTCAGCCGAAGAGAACTTCCTGGAAAAGAATCCACAAGGATAGAGTTTTTCCTGTGGGGAAGATCTCTGAAAAAGCACTGCGCCAGCTCCCAAATCTGAGGCGTCTACATCTAGAGTGAAAGGAAGGGAAGTATCCGGATGCCGAACGATGGTGGCTGATACGAAGGCTCTCTGAAGAAGCCGAAGGCTTCAATGGCCTCGAGGGACCAAACAGTCGGATCAGCACCTTTCTTGGTCAAGGCAGTGATGGGTAGAGCAATAGTGGAGAAATTGCGGATGAATTTCCGGTAGTAATTAGCGAAGCCAAGGAAGCGCTGCACGGCTTTGAGGGAGTTTGGCAACGGCCAGTCAAGAACAGACTTCAATTTCTCAGGGTGAAGGTGAAGCCTTTATCGGAGATTATATAGCCTAAGAAAGCTGTGGAAGATTGATGGAACAGACATTTCTCCTTTTTCGCGTAGAGACGATTAGCACGAAGCCGAGAGAGTACCAGTTTGGTATGGCGAATGTGCTCCTCCAAGCTTTTGGAGAAAATGAGGATGTCATCCAAATATACGATGACGAATGTTCCCAAAATGTCCCGGAAGATATCGTTCATAAACTCTTGGAAAACAGCAGGGGCATTGCATAGGCCGAACGGCATCACTAAATACTCATAATGTCCCGAACGCGTGTTAAACGCGGTTTCCATTCGTCCCCGTCCCTTATACGAATAAGGTTGTAGGCTCCTCTTAAATCGAGTTTAGAGAATATAGAGGCACCTTGTAGACGGTCGAAGAGTTCTGAAATCAAAGGAAGGGGGTAACATTTTTTACCGTAATCTTGTTAAACCCACGAAAGTCGATACAGGGTCTTAAGGAGCCATCCTTATTTTTCACGAAGAAGAAGCCTGCCCCGGCAGGGGAGGTAGAATTTCAGATGAACCCCTTCTTAAAATTCTCCTGGATGTATGACATCATCGCTTCCGTCTCGGGCACAGATAGGGAGTAAGACTTGGACTTAGGGAGTATAGTTCCAGGAATCAAATCAATGGGACAGTCATAAGGGCGATGAGGGGGTAACACCTCAGCCTGGATTTTATTGAAGACATCCAAGTATTTATGGTATACCTTTGGTAAAAGCTGAGTAGGAAGATGAGGTGGGGTCGAGGCCAGCGAGCACGGCAACCGAAGGGGAAACCGTCTTCTCTGCGGTATCAGCCCATTGGATCGGCAAAACATTGGTCCAATCTATACGCGGGTTGTGCAGCTGAAGCCACGGCAATCCTAGAATAACCTGGACAGTAGGGGAGTGGAAAACATTGAAGACCATTACCTTGGTATGACCATCCGCGGTGGTCAGGGTAAGTGTAATAGACTCCGAAATGATGAAGGCTGGTTGAAGCGGTCGACCGTCAATAGCTTCCAGGCCGATGGACGACTTTTTCTTGACCAACGGTATTTGTTTGCTGCAAGTGAAGGTGTGATCAAAAAAGTTGCCACCAGACCCGGAATCGATGAAGGCTTCAACCTCTACTTGAAGATCCGGACCCACGAGAGTTATGGGGAGGAATATTTTTTTCGGTAGTTCCTTAGGGAGAGAGGGGCAAGGAGAAATAGTACCCAGTAGAAGCCCCTCTACCTTTACTTGGCGTTCCCGTTTCCCGGCTTCAAGCGGCAGTGACGAAGTTGGTGTTCTGGGGAACCGCAGTAGAAGCAGAGACCCTCCTCACGGCGTCGCGCTTTCTCAGCGGCCCGAAGCTGTTGACTTCCGATTTGCATCGGTTCCGGGGTGTCCAACGCAGGGAGGGTCAATGGAGGAGATTTAGGAGAAACAGACAAGGACGAGAGAGAACGAGAACGGTGTCGCTCATGGCGTCGTTCCTGAGCACGCTTATCCATCTGGATACTGAGGGCAATGAGTTCCTCGAGGGATGAAGGCCGGGCGTGAGCTGCAAGGTCATCTTTGAGATATTCGGACAAACCGTGCCAGTATGCCGCAGCGAGCGCTTCATCGTTCCACTGGGTTTCTGCAGCGATGGTGCGGAACTCCACCGCGTATCTTGCAGCTGACCTACGAGCTTGAGAGAGATGAAACAAGGAAAAAGCGGCAGTCTCTCTACGCGCTGGTGTGTCAAAAACCTGTTGGAACTCATGCCGGAATTTGGAGTAATCTTGGGTTATATCTGGTCTGTGTTCCCAGAGGGGAGAAGCCCAAGCGAGAGCGTCGCCAGTGAGTAGGGCATAAACGTAGGCCACCTTAGTACGACCAGTAGGGAAGTGGGATGGGGACATCTCAAATTGAACGTCACACTGATTCAGGAACCCTCGGCAAGCGAGGGGATCCCCTTCGTACCGGTTGGGGGTGGAATACGTGGCCCCGGATTACTTATAGGCACTGGAACCGGGATAGATGGTGCCACAGGAGCTTCCCGGAGGGACAAATTAGAAAGTCTCTGTGTGATATTAGAGACATGGTCATTTAGGAATTGCCAATGTCGATGGAGACACCTTGGCCCACCTCAGGGGGGTCTGCATTTGTTGGGCTCTGCATAATGTAACGCCTGTATGCCCGCAGACCTGGCCAGTCCCCAGTACTGAGGTGGGTAAGGATATAACACGCACCCACAGCAGTGAGGGCATGCCCGGAGTGTGGTAGTAGCGTTGCCGGGCCTGGTGAGTAAGGGTTAACGTAACACTTGCTGAGTCCGGGGTGCCAGAGGTCGGAGGGTAATATCCAAGTTCCAGAGTTCAGAGGTTGGAGAGAGCAGCGTAGTGATGTCCGAAAGTAAGGGATCAAGGGCAGGAGAGCAGCGTAGTCAAAGTCCAAAGCAGAGTTCAAGTTCAAGCCAAAGGAATCCAAACAGGGGCAGAGACAGGAACCAGGGCTGAAACAGACAAGGGAGCTAGGCATAGACACTGCACACACAGGAGCTACAGGAAAGCTATGCAGAGCAAGGAATGAGAGGACAGAGTGGGGTTATATGGGAAGGAGGGCCAATAGGGATGCAGGTTTGAGTGGATACTTGCAGGGATAGGTCAGTGAGAGCAGGGGGGGAAACAGGAAGGTAATCAAGAGTTATAGCCTGCAACCGATGGGGGGCGGAGCTAGAGCGTGGGGGCGGTAGGTAACTAGATCGGGTGTGTGCGCCCTCTGTAACCCTGCTATGCACGTGTACCGCGCATGCACCAGAGTGTGGGGGAAGACCAGCGGAGGAGGTGCACGGGAGAGAAGACAGAGGGGAAGGAGGAATGGAGAAACCAGGTAGGGATTGGATAGGAGTGACAGAGGCACGCCGAGGAGCACGTGACGCACGATAGGGAACCCGCGATCGTGAACGTGCACGCTTGGTGAGGGAACCGCGCGCGTGCGCAGAGTGTGAGCCTGGGCGTGAGGATCTAGCCGTGGAGGAACGGCTGAGGGAGGAAGGTAGAGTTTGGGGATGTAACGGAGCGGAGGAACTAGGCACTGTGGAAGCAGGGGTGACGGGGACACGCTGGGAACTGTGAGTCCCCCGATCCGTTACAAGCACACACCTGAATGCTCCAGACCAACAAACTGCTAAAACGTCGGCTTTTATAGAGGTGGTCACACTTGTGCTCGAATTGGTCATATTGTACTAGCGTGATAAAGATTAAATATATGATGAAAAAATAGAGGAAAAAATAAAAAAAAGCACACAGTAATCATCTATTGAATACTGTGAGGATTCGCCATCCTAATGGCCGGAACGCACCTATTCAGCCTACTACATCTGGCACTCAAGTATTGCGTTTCCATAGCGGTTCCCCTGCACGTGCACGTGCGGGCGACGCGTGATCTTCCTGCCCTCCCAGTTCCATTCCCAGTCTCTGCCTCCGCTCCGAAGACAGACATGCGCGGTGCATGAGTGGCGCGCGATCGAGTCGCCACCCCTTGACGTCGGTGATGCGCGGAAGACCGGCTTCCCCTGGACCCGCCTCCAGGCTTCGTTCCCGTTCGGATGACGGGCATGCGCGGTGCGTGAGTGGCGCGCGATCGGATCGCCACCCCCTGACGTTGGTGACACGCGCAGGATGTAGCTCCGCCCCTAGACATAATCAGGCTGCACAATAGGGTGCACCTGCGCAACCCAGCAGCCTATCAGCATGTCCCCTCTTGTTCCGCCCCACCTCTCATTGGAGGGAGGTTCTTTAAATACCTGCTGAGCCCAGACTATCATTGCTGAGCATAATCTTGTGTGACACCGTGCCTTGCTGCATTCCGTTCCTTGTTCCTGCCTTGTGCCTTGCCTGCCTTGTTCCTGATCTCCCTGCTGCTTGACCCTGCTTCGTTACTGGATTCCTCATCTCTTCAACTCTGACCTGGCTACGTACGACCATCCTGATATCTACAACCCTAACTTTGGCATAGTACTCAGACGATCCGCTACCCTCCAATACTGCCCTTGGCTAAGTACTCCAACTATCTGCTACTCTCCAATCCTGACCTGGCAAGTATAACGATTACTCTACCTTCTGTACTCCCGACCCAGCTTGCAAATCTATTCTACATCCTAGGTGCGCTCGCGTGGCTGTGGGTTGGCATTTCTCAATTCCCTACCTCAGCACCGCGGTCGTGCTTCGTTTGTGGTGAGCTACGCTTTACAGATACTGCATATTTAACACAGGAAGGTACATCTAAAGATTAAATTGTTATGAAAATATAAGAAAATAAGTACTTTCCCAGGTCTTATTTGGGAAGTATTTAGTACATCACAAATGCTATAAATTACATAGCTGAACAGCTTAGGAATTGATATTCCAATATATATATAGCGGAGGAATATCCAATCGAATGACCTAATATAAGGTTAATCATTATTTGAAGATACGATCTGGCATTAAGTATACCGAAGAGAACACTATGGAAATAATTTTTTATTATATTATCACTTTGTTTCTCTTTTCTTCCACGTATGCAATTTTTGGATGTACTGAGTCTACTCGCCGGAGGACATCATTTTCTACCACTGCATAGTAATGCAAGATGGAAATGCTGGGGAGTTCTATACAAGGAAATTAGTAGGAGCAAATAGTCCAAGGGCAACGCCAAGGCCTTTTGTGGGACAAATTTGGCTTGTGGGCTGTTAGTTCAAGGTCCATGATGTACATCGTCATTCCATATCCACCTACATTTAAAATCTATAGAGTCTTTTTGGCTCCAAGTTCACTGCTTAGCTTGCAAGCTCTCTGAGGAAGTGACTCTAACACATTGTTTTTATTTATGTTTTCCAACCAATGTTTATTTCATTAAATACATTGATGAGTAAATATTCCTTATAAATTAAGAATAAAGAATAATTTTATCTGACGGAAAACGAAAAAAAAAAAATCAAATCTCTATTAAGCAAAAGGCATTGACTGTAGAGTACAACAAGAAGCAAAGAATGACAGGAGAGGTACATAGCACTCGTACACATCTACCAAAACAAATGAAATATACAGTACAATAGAAGTAAAATAAATAATCAAAACTATATATCTCTATTTATTAAAGTGCATAGAAAAAATAAATACTAAATCCCCTTTACCCATGGACACAGAAAACACATACTCTTAACATTATACATATAAAACATCACTTTAATCAGACATTATAAAATATAAACCTGATTCAATTAAAATGTTGGGAATCAGTACAATCCGCTAGTAACTATATACCACAGTAAAAAAGTCACACCAAATCACAAATGAAAAAAATAAAAAAAATATATATATACAGTTGTGTGAAAAAGAAAGTACAGGCATACCCCGGTTTAAGGACACTCACTTTAAGTACACTCGCGAGTAAGTACATATCGCTCAATAGGCAAACGGCAGCTCACGCATGCGCCTGTCAGCACGTCCTGAACAGCAATACTGGCTCCCTACCTGTACTGAAGCTGTGCGCAAGCGGGGAGACTATAGAGCCTGTTACAAATGCGTTTATTACATCAGTTATGCACGTATATGATGATTGCAGTACAGTACATGCATCGATTAGTGGGAAAAAGGTTGTGCTTCACTTTAAGTACATTTTCGCTTTACATACATGCTCCGGTCCCATTGCGTACGTTAATGTGGGGTATGCCTGTACACCCTCTTTGAATTCTATGATTTTACATATCAGGACATAATAATAATCCTGTTCCTTAGCAGGTCTTAAAATTAGAATCAAGGTGTTGCAATGGCCCAGTCAAAGTCCAGACCTCAACCCCATTGAAATGCTGTGGCAGGACCTTAAGAGAGCTGTGCATAAACCTCAATGAACTTAAGCAACGTTGTAAAGAAGAGTGTACCAAAATTCCTCCACAACGATGTAAGATACTGATAAAGTCATACAGAAAACGATTACTTCAAGTTATTGCTGCAAAAGGTGGTTCTACAAGCTATTGAATGATAAGGTATACTTAGTTTTTCACAGATGGCGTCTCCATTTTGGCTTTATTTTTGTTAAATAAATCATGACACGGTGTAATATGTCATGTGTTGTTGTTCATCTGAGGTTGTATTTACCGAATTTTAAGACCTGCTAAGGAACAGATGATTGTTATTATGTCCTGATATGTAAAAACCATAGAATTCAAAGAGGGTGTACTTTCTTTATCACACAAATATATATGTATATATATATATATATATGCAAATATAACTGTATGCTCATCTGCATGTCTTAGGCAGGTCTGCAACCCCGCCTTTCCCCATTATCACCCAGCATACAGCACTTCCACTGCAGCAAGGGATTCTGGGAAATGTATATATATATATATATATAATCAAAAAATAAATAGACGATACCGTTCTGTGGCTAACGAAATGCTTTTATTTGTGCGAGCTTTCGAGATACACTGATCTCTTCTTCCGGCGATGTTACAATGAATGAAGCAAGCAAAGGGTATACTTAAAAACAGTGACTCTTGGAATGTTATCTGTGCTTGTCTCCCCCCCCTTCCCTGTGTGGATGTGATTTATGGCTAGAAGTGTTAAATGGTTCCTGAAAGTTAGTGATGTAAGAGTGTGTGTGTGTATCTGTGTGAATATAAATGAATGTAGAGCCCACAGTGTATACAGTGCTTTACAAAAGGTGTGTGTGGAGTGGGAGTTAATATAAATGGTGTGGGTAGGTGTGGAAATGTGAGAGATTGTAGCAAAACTAAAAGTGTGTGTAGATACTATGTGGTCCCTATTGGTGTATAGGGATGGAAAAACAAGGAGTATTTGTATGTGTAAGAGACAGCTGTGTGTGCATACATATAGCACAGTATGTACAGACATGGCCTTTAGCGCTCATGGGAAGAGAGTTCACTTGTGTCAGTAATGACTCATAAAATTTCGATCTCTGTTTAGGCCACCGCTAAGTGTCCCGAACAGTTGCATAAATTTGTATTCATGCTACCGTCTCTCTTTCGATGTTTTAAGATTACCTTCGAGTATGGCAACCCTCGGATCGTTCATCTTATGGCCAGAGTCAGAGAAATGTTCGCCGACAGGACTGTCTCTTGTTCCGCGTGTGATGCTGTGGCGATGCAGGTTCATTCTCTTGTTTAGCCCCTGCCCCGTCTCACCTATGTAGTAGCAGCCCCCTGGGCATTTCATGCACATGATGAGGTACATAACATTGCTGGAGGAACAGGTGAACCTTCCTCTGATTTTGTATTCCCGATTCCTGTGTGGTATTTGTATTGTGTCCGCTGTGTAGAGCATTGCGCAGGTTTGGCATCTTGCGTCCTGGCATGGTTTCGTCCCGCATTCAGTTGTGCTGCTGAATACTTTACTCCTCACCATAATATTCTTGAGATTATGAGGTTGTCTGTATGATAATAAGGGTGCTTCAGGGAAGACCTGTTGCAGTCTTGTATCTTCCTGGAAGATGGGTTGTAGTTCCCTGGCGATCTTGCGTAGGGTTCCTAGGTGTGGGTTATATGTGACCACCAAAGGTACCATGTCGCTTGTCTCTTTCTGTTTGTATTCAAGGAGATCCCTTCTTGGTATTCTGGTGGCTTTGTGAATACCAATACCAATTCAGGACGAAACCATGCCAGGACGCAAGATACAAAACCTGCACAATGCTCTACACAGCGGACACAATACAAATACCACACAGGAATCGGGAATACAAAATCAGAGGAAGGTTCACCTGTTCCTCCCACAATGTCGTGTACCTCATCATGTGCATGAAATGCCCAGGGGGCTGCTACTACATAGGTGAGACGGGGCAGGGGCTAAACAAGAGAATGAACCTGCATCGCCACAGCATCACACGCGGAACAAGAGACAGTCCTGTCGGCGAACATTTCTCTGACTCTGGCCATAAGATGAACGATCTGAGGGTTGCCATACTCAAAGGTAATCTTAAAACACCGAAAGAGAGACGGTTGCATGAATACAAATTTATGCAACTGTTCGGGACACTTAGCGGTAGCCTAAACAGAGATTGAAATTTTATGAGTCATTACTGACACAAGTGAACTCTCTTCCCATGAGCACTAAAGGCCATGTCTGTACATACTATGCTATATGTATGCACAGCTGTCTCTTACACATACAAATACTCCTTGTTTTTCCATCCCTATACACCAATAGGGACCACATAGTATCTACAGTACACTCACTTTTAGTTTTGCTACAATCTCTTACATTTCCACACCTACCCACACCATTTATATTAACTCCCACTCCACACACACCTTTTGTAAAGCACTGTATACACTGTGGGCTCTCCATTCATTTATATTCACACAGATACACACACACTCTTACATCACTAACTTTCAGGAACCATTTAACACCTCTAGCCATAAATCACATCCACACAGGGAGGGGGGGGAGACAAGCACAGATAACATTCCAAGAGACACTGTTTTTAAGTATACCCTTTGCTTGCTTCATTCATTGTAATATCGCCGGGAGAAAAGATCAGTGTATCTTGAAAGCTCGCACAAATAAAAGCATTTCGTTAGCCACAGAACAGTATTGTCTATTTATTTTTTGACTATTATAGCTCGGCAAACACGGTACTGATACCACTACATGTATATATGTATATATGTATATATGTATATATGTATATATGTATATATAATACTGAGTTAAGTTATCGTGAGTAAAAAAAGTGACAAAAACCCTCCACAGGAAAGCAAATATGCAAATACAACTGTATGCTCATCTGCATGTCTTAGGCAGGTCTGCAACCCCGCCTTTCCCCATTATCACCCAGCTGCAGTGGAAGTGCTGTATGCTGGGTGATAACGGGGAAAGGCGGGGTTGCAGACCTGCCTAAGACATGCAGATGAGCAAACAGTTGTATTTGCATATTTGCTCTCCTGTGGAGGGTTTTTGTCACTTTTTTTACTCACCATAACTTAACTCAGTATTATGGTATAGCCTATCCCATAGCCTCTTTGCATACCCAGTTAAAATCAACCCCACACTGATGAGACCCATCAAGGTCGAAACAGCTGTCTGTGGGTTGTTTTCTGGGTATGCACCTTAACCCTGGCTGTGCTCAAAGCTGTGACCATGCAGCAAGCTTAAGCCTATAGGGATCCATGTTAAAAATGGTTTTTGAGGCAAAAAGTGACACTGTGTGCTCATTTGCATGTCATTTCCCAGAATCCCTTGCTGCAGTGGACGTGCTGTATGCTGGGTGATAATGGGGAAAGGCGGGGTTGCAGACCTGCCTAAGACATGCAGATGAGCATACAGCTATATTTGCATATTTGCTTTCCTGTGGAGGGTTTTTGTCACTTTTTTTACTCACCATAACTTAACTCAGTATTATGGTATAACCTATCCCATAGCCTCTTTGCATACCCAGTTAAAATCAACCCCACACTGATGAGACCCATCAAGGTCGAAACAGCTGTGTAGCTGAGACTGTGCCCCCTTGGCCTTGAGTCATCGTTCCGGAAGGGACTTAAGACTCATGCTGCTATTAGGGGGGTATGCCATCTCAGGCAGCGGGAGGTGATCAGGAGCGGACAAGGAGAGAGAGATGGTGAAGGGACGGCGCCTTGGCCTTGGGGGATCATACTAACAGACTTAACCCCCCTGCTGCTATAAGGGTGCCGCTCCGGAGCCAAGAAGTGATTGGCGGACAAGGACGAGAGCAAAGGTGTGGACGGCAGATGGTGATGGAGGGGACAATGAAGAACACCCTCAGGTTTCTGGTGGAGACGGCCTGGAAAGATTGAGTGGGACGTCGCTTTATCGTGGAGGAGGTGATGAGAGACTTACTCAAGGTGGAGTTTGAAGAAATCTTTTGTTTACTGGAGTACCGGAAGCAAGGGATCTTT
Source organism: Ascaphus truei (assembly GCF_040206685.1). Taxonomy (NCBI): domain Eukaryota; kingdom Metazoa; phylum Chordata; class Amphibia; order Anura; family Ascaphidae; genus Ascaphus; species Ascaphus truei. The sequence continues at coordinate 97,163,504 of NC_134486.1, read as the reverse complement.
GATTTGGCCTTCTTTCAGGAGGCAGACTGCTGGAAGGCGTATAAAAGATGGAAAGAAAGTGCTGGAGATCCAAAGATGCTGGGAATCAGCGTGTTGCCCCAGTTTTTGCTGAGAGAAAGACCGGTGATTGTACAGATGAATAATGCCTTTGTACGGAAGGAAACGATTGTGAGTTTTTTGAAGCACTTTTGTACAGTCGTTAAAGGTGGTGCAGAACAAAGAAATGAATATGGAATGTTCAATGGTGAAAGAAAGTTCTGGGTTTGCCTTGGGCCAGACCCGGAGGGAGTGGGAGGGGTGACCTACCCTCCTGCCAGGTTTTGTTTTGAAGGGAAGGGAGGCGCTCTGTGGTTTCCAGGGCAGCCCCCTGGACTGGGTGACCACTTATATGACAGAGAAATGCAGGTCACTGCAAAGTGTGATATTTCTAAAAGGAGTAACTTTGACAACGGAGACAAACATTTCACGGGTTTTGGTACTGAGAAGCTAATTGGACAAACGGAAAGCCTAAAGGAGAAGGTGAATCTGGAAGAAAAACAAGGAGAACGGACTATGGACTTTTATGAAGAATTTTTGGGGGAGGGGTTGGAGGGAGGTTTTTTTGGAAAGCTAAGTGTTGGGCTGACAGATATGGTGGAAGACGGTTTTTGTCCAGAGGAAGAGGTGTTAGGTGTGGGTGAGAAAGGAAAGGAAGAGGGTAGTGGAAGACAAGTTGATAACAGAGAAGAAGATAAGGATGAAGGGAAGGGGGACAGTATGGGGGAGGAGGAAATCAGTGTGCAGAAGGTGGAAACTGAGTCTGAGGGTAGTGGACAGGATAGTGGGGAGGAGAGGGAGGACAGTGGAAATAAGTATAGGGTGACAACAATGGAGGAAGATGAGTTGGGTGCAGGGGAAGAGGAAGAAAATGTAATGAAGGGAGGGGATTTGAGAGAAGGTAAGATTAACGGAAGTTTGAAGAGGTCTTTTGAGGAAAAACGGAAGAGAATTTTAAAAATGTTTCAGCAGGAAATAAGTGATGCAGTTTCGTGGGCTAAAGTTTGCCAGGAGGCAGAAAGGAGTGAAGAGGATGTGAGAAAAGGTTTAGACGAGTTATATAATATGTTTGTACGGGATAGTAAAGATAGATAGCAAGGGGTGTGTATTATGCCATGGAATGCCTTAAACTGAAAAAATGAAGGGAATGGAGTGTTTTATGTATTGAGTTTTATGAGGCGGATGGTTTTTCTTATGTAATGTATGGGTGTTAAAATGTGAAACCAATGCAGTATATTTGTGTACATGGTGACGTTTTCAGAAATTAAGAAACATGAATTTTCTGTTAGGATTAGAATGTATTTTTGTGTGAATTAACAGTGATTTATGATTTGCTGGAAAGTTTCTTATTTGTTCTTGTAAATTTATTATTGATTGAAAAGTTTTCTTATTTACTGTTTGTAAATATGTGAATGTGAATAAACATTTAAAAAAAAAAGGTCGAAACAGCTGTCTGTGGGTGGTTTTCTGGGTATGCATCTTAACCCTGGCTGTGCTCAAAGCTGTGACCATGCAGCAAGCTTAAGCCTATAGGGAACCATGTTAAAAATGGTTTTTGAGGCAAAAGGTGACACTGTGTGCTCATTTGCATGTCATTTCCCAGAATCCCTTGCTGCAGTGGAAGTGCTGTATGCTGGGTGATAATGGGGAAAGGCGGGGTTGCAGACCTGCCTAAGACATGCAGATGAGCATACAGTTGTATTTGCATATATATATATATATATATATATATATATATATATATATATATATATATATATAAAATCTCAAATAAAAAGATCATTTGTGAGCACATTCACATGTCTAAGGCAGGTCTGCAACCCTGCCTTTCACCATTATCCCCAGCATACAGTGCTTCCACTGCAGCAAGGGAATCTGGGAAATGACATGCAAATGAGTACACAATGTGTCACCTTTTTTCTGAAAAACTATTGTTACATGGAGCGCATATAAGCTAATGCTCACACAGCTTTAAAGCACAGCATGGGAATCAGATGCAAATGTATACTAAAGAAAAAGAAACCTAGTATGCAAGCACTCTATCACTGCTAAATGTATAATGATTTAGTTAAAATACTTTATTAATAACCAATGAATAAAAAAAGGGGGGTTAAAATAAAATGTATATCAAACAGTACGTGACTGTATCATTAATAACATAACTCTAAGTAGTTAAGTTGATAGTACATATGGAGATCCTTGGTTGATATTCAGGATCTTGTGCTATATTTGTATAGCTACCTATAGATATAGGAAAGGGTCCGTAGTGGGACCACTATCTAGTCACTATCTTATCCTAGTGTATATGTATCAGAGCGTGTGGTTATAGACACGCTATAATTGTAGAATAGGTAAGATATATATGTTTTAATAATCCTGGGCAACACATGCGAGGATATATACAATCTATGTAACTACCTATAATAAGGAGCCAGAGGGTAACCTCGTACTTCCTAATAGTTAGGCTGTGAAGATAACACTTGAGGTAAACACTGCTAGTGGTAATACCCCTAATGCCGTTTAGACCAACCAAAAGAGGGAGACAGAATATGCACAATATGGTAGAAGGTACATACACCCACAATAGGGTATTAGTGCATGCTTTGCCAACCTAGTGCAATGAGGTATATTGTTGTCTTAGTTTGGCTATTCGGCTAGGTACATGGGGTTGTGATATATCCTCTGGGATGCGTCTAAACTAGTCTCCAAGGAGGGGAAGACTAGTATAGAGTGTGGACCCTCATAGTGTTCTTAATAGGGGTGGTAGGGACAGTTAAATACTGTACAGTGGGTGAGAGAGCTGCCACATTACATAGGTATTAAACACAATGCATGGTAGGCACTGCGTGATTGCGCAATTATTATATGGTGGGTAGTGGGCTTTGCGGCTGATTCCTGCAGTGATCAGGTAAGTTCCGTGTACTGCAGTTGGTGTAGCCCCACGTTTCAGTAGGTATGCATATCTGCACCAATGTATAATCATGTGCAATAGTATATCAGGTTGAGCCCCCGTGTATGCACGTGAAAATACAGTACAGGCTCTAGTCAATGGTAAACATACAACGCAGGATGATTTCAGCCGCCGGTAACTCACTGAACCGCCGGTGTATATCAGCTGATGCTGGCGGCTCCCCACATCAGAGGCAAGTACCGTGCAATGTATCCATCCCCTACACAAACCCCTTACCCTTGAAACAGCAAGGTAAAGGAGTAGGCAGGTAGGTATATTGCTAATAGGAGATGCACAGCCAATTATATAATACTTGGAGCCTCAATAAGCAGTATAGTGTGACTAATTGGACAATTGGACACTACACTATACTGCTTATTGAAGCTCCAAGTATCAGCTGATATACACTCACCATGGTTCAATAGCACAGCTGTGCGGGTGTTCTGTGTATGTGTAGCCGAATCAGATGCAAAGCCAGAGAAACCATTCACAGACATGTTTCAACCTTATTGGGTATCATCAGTGTGATGTGATGTTGATTGTACTACTGGCTTTGCAATACGGTGGAGGTTTCTTGTCACCCATCATAACTTAAAACGTGATGGTTAACCCTACAGTCTTGAAAATGCGAAGCCAGTAGTACAACCAAATTCACACTGATGATACCCATTAAGGTTGAAACGTCTGTGAATGGTTTCTCTGGCTTTGCATCTGATTCCCATGCTGTGCTTTAAAGCTGTGTTAAGAGCGAGCGTTAGCTTATATAGGCTCCCTGTATCAATGGTTTTTCAGACAAAAGGTGACACATTGTGTGCTCATTTGCATGCCATTTCCCAGAATCCCTTGCTGCAGTGGAAAAAAGAGAATGTATGAGGATGATTTGTAGGGGTGTGTTTTAGTGCAGGGTGTATAGCTGTGTGGTGACAGAGGACGCAGGTACGAAAGGAGTTCATGTGAACTGAGAAGTGGGGAAGAAAGGAGAGATGGAGATATATGAATAGAGTTAGAGACATAAGGAGACTGGTGGAAGAAAGTGCATAATTTGAAAATAAGTGAGGTTACAGCAAATATAAAAAATAAAGGCGGCATCACAGCAATAGTTACATACCAAATATATACATACCAAATATATAAAACCTGGAGCACGTTTCTCTTTTCAGGTTATTTAACCATATTTATATATATTGACTGTAGAGTCAATGATAACAAAATGGAAATAAGTCTAAGAGTTTATGTACTAGAACAATAACAGGTTCTGGAATGGAATGTCTTAATTAAAATAATACAGTTTAATGTGAGGGAAAATGTATTTAAAATTGTTTTTATCAAAAGCAGGTATCCCACAGTGAGAGAAATACAAATCTTTATTCAGTAACATCACTTAAAATTCCTATATTGCTCTGAAAAAAACTTGAGGAAACAAACACAACCTATTATTGTAGCTCCTAATTATAATCAATGTCAAAGAAGTATAAATAGCATTCATATCTTTATATAGGCAAATGAGCAGAATAATGAAGTCTAGGGCTTTTTAAAATAGATCTCATTTAACATGACAATGTTTTGGATAAAGATACACTATCTGCTATTAACACGTCACATATGTGCTATAATTACTCTTGTTAATTATATTAGATAGAATTTAATTATGATGCACAAAATGAACCTCATGAACCTGGAGTTATCTCAGAGAAGGTAACACCTGTTGTACTACGGAGCAATTGAAGTTGTTTATATCAGCCCATTTTTTTACTATTTTGATTCATGTGATAGGCTATCAATTGGCCCAGTTGCACTGCTCTGTGTTATCTTTTAGAAGAAGAAAAGCTGAACCTCCATTTAGAGTGGGTCTAAAGTATAAATCTAGTAAGTCTGTTTTTTTACCTACCCATATAAAATGAAGAATTTTATTTTTCAATGATTGGAGATCCTAATAAATTATTAAAATTAGAAGCACAGAAAAAAAAAAGTTAAGCTCTTAGGCAGTGTCCATGCTGCCGAAGACCGCGAGGAGGCGTCACATTGCTTAAATGCATTGATCGCGCACATACACCACATGAGCCCGCGCGCGACAACAGGTGGGGGCGTGCGGTGCGTGAGGAATCAGTTGAAACTGATTTATCAGCGCGACGGCCAGGTCAAGTGAGCGGTTCGCCCAATGAGGGCGAACCAGCGCAGTGATGTCACAGACACGCCCCTAGACAAACCCCCCACAGTGCGTCTACCATGTCCTGAAAATGCACCCACTTCACATGGGTGATGTCAAGCACGCGCACGCCTCCACGCGATTGAAGGCTGTATGGACGCAGCCTTAGGTAGACTATTCATTTTCATACCTGTAATTTTGCCTATCCAAGAATTTGTTGAAAAATTCAAAGTTTTGAAATAATTTTTTAATTTGTGGAATGGAAGTGGAATGCAATTTTATTTGTATGAACTATCTTAGCTATTAGTGGTACTACTAGCTAACCACATGATCCTCACCAGACTATTAAGAATGACAAATGATTAGTCAATTACAATTTTTGTGGGAAGATTGATATTTAGTGCTTTCGGTTTGGAATGATATATTTTATATCCAGAGAAAGACCAAATTTCTCCAAAACATGAACTAAGACTTCATCATTTGAAGAACAGCACATACATTTATGCATATTAGATCCCCAGATTTCCCTGCTAATTCCATTCCGCTTTGTGAAATCCGTTTACGGGTTGTTCTAGATTCCTTCGGTACGGATTAATACAAAACCGCCATTGGGTCCAAACGGGATGAATTTTTAAAATCCAATCCACAAACTCCGCAATCCGTTGTCGGATTGTTAAAAATCTGACCACGGATTATTAATCCGCCATGTGGATTGTCAGTGATAAAAAAATAAATTAGAAATAGATGAATCGCCCTTTTTGTAACTGATCCACGGACCAAAGGAATTGGACGATCTGACAACATTTTCACCCATCTTTAATGATTAGCATATTTTAAAGAAACGAAGCTCAAACAAAAGGGAATAATGTATTGAAAATGGCAGAATTTGGTTATTTAAACTCTTTTAACTAATAATACCAATGTTGGTCTAACAATGTAATAACAGTAAAGCCTAAATGAAACATTAAACAATATAAAAATATAGCACTGTGTAAAAGTTCCCTGTATGACAGAAAACATTTTGGCAGTGGGAAACTGATTTCAAATGGATTTATTCACATAGTTCTTGTTGCTATAAACCTGATTGTTGTATTTTTGCTTACGAAAAGCTGGTAAATGAAGGTGTAATTAAAATATTGGTTTGTCTCATATAAAAGAAGCATTACATGAACAGAAAGCAATGATAAAAGGAGGTTTCAATGACTCTTTGTGTTCCGAAATATTTTCCTTGAACTAGATAAGCCAATCAAAAGCCCTACATTCATCTTTGAAGGACATTGTGATTGTTATAATCATCTAAGCATAAATTCTGTGAAATTCTGAAAGATAATAAATTAAGATGGTTAACATGGTAGTACATACAGTATGCAACATACCACAATTGTGGCTTTTCATTTCATGCTCAACATCTGTTCTCTATAGTTCTGAATGCACATTGTGAAGCTTCAGATATAATCACAAAGGGTTAGAAGTAAATTAGTCTGACCATCTTATTTTCTAGATTTCAGTTTTACCCAAGTGGGGTTATAAATGTCAAGTGATTAAGCAATTTAATGTTTTCATTATGATTGTGTTTATAAATGTAACATAAATGTGGGCTTTAATGAAATTATGCAGGATTCCAGTATTCCAGTATCACTAACCAAGAGATTAAAAGCATACTCAATGATATAGTTTCCTATCTCCAACAAAAACTAGCATTTATTTCAGTATTAATTAAATGCATCATTGTAACGATCGGGTAGATTGAATGTTGCAGACTTCATTGCAAAAATAAAAAAATAAGAAAAATAATTTTTTTGAAAGGTTGCCTTATCCTGGATGGTGCAATGACAAGACCAGTATCATATAAAGAGGCAAAAATAAACTTTGCGTTGTTGGTGAAAGTAAATCTAGTACTGGGAGTCACATCACAAGTTACCTCACTGCCAGAGATCTCTGATCTGTGCCCAGACAGGTTCATGTCTGATGCCACAAGAGCCTATAGGGTAGGCTGAACCCTTCCATATCTTCCATAGGCTTCCAAAAGGAGGATAGGTTTTCACTAGTAAGACACATTGAGCTTATATATTTTTGTTTTTATTATTTTCAGGATACAGAAACAGGTGAACCCAACATTCCATTACAGATAAAGCATGAATGGGCAAATATACAAAAAGGGGTTAATAAATTCCTTCCAGGATGCCGCCAAGGTTTAGCGATCCTGGGCTTTGTTAATCCATGTGAGTGGCTCAAACTGATCCCAAGGTTCAGTCCTGAATAACAGGTAATCCTCTGGCCACTTCACGAGACTTCCAGGGGGACCGTGGCCAGTTGTCAGGGTTCAAAGGAAAATTCACGGGGAGAGTCTAAAATACTGGATAAATAAGGATGCTCATTGGTAGCTGGAACAAGGAGTGTGGATCCGCGGTGCAATGTAGAGAGTTCAGGAAGGAGCAAGGACACAATCTAAGGTTAGGGCAGGTGGTGAACAGAAGAGCAGTTGATCAAGCCAAAGATCAGAGCAGGGAGCAAGCAGCAGAGAAATAGAACAAACCGGAATTGATACCAGGTTTTCACAAGAGCTAAAAGCAAGTCTGTGAGCTTTCAAGCAGCAGTGAAACAGAGAAACTGTCTCAAGGGTACTAAGCTTGTTGTGAAGCACTGGAGGGCAGGACAGGTGCTGGATCTGGGAACTGGAAAAGTAGAAAAGGAAAAAAAAGGAAACAACAATGTTAATGCTGCTCAAACGCTGGTAAAGAACTGTTTCTCCAGTTCTTCCAAAGTACCAATTCTTCTCCTCCAAAGAAGGGGAGCACAAAAAATCATCAAAAACCCCCCCCATATAATAGTGCAATATATTCTCATAGTAGAAAAGGGGCTTCAAGGTCTCTCAAATTTGTATTGATGCCAATACATTTCTCAGAAAGTTGACTATTAAGATTTTTTTTCTGAACAAAGATTCTGCATTATGTGTTACGGGAGACCATAACTTAACCCAGGGAACAAGGCACCAGACAGGACAAAACCGTTCAATAAATCATTTTTATTCCAGCCAGAGCCAGCAAGCACACCCCAAAAAAACACAATCAGACCTATACTAAAATTAAATGGGGCATACGGGGGGAATCCTAGCTAACTAGGTGCTGAGCTACACATCAAAGACTTACCCAGGGCTGGTTTCCATTCTCTGATGAGGTAGGGACTGTCCAGATCTCTCTGGTAAAACTCACGGCAGAGCACTTTCAAAAGTCCAACTGAAAGGTCCTGCTCTCCACTTCTCTGGCACAGCTACAGTCCCATAGCAAAAAGCAGCTTTGACATTTCCACTGGCAATGCTCCCAGCCTCGTTTTCAGGTGGCTCTGGCAAATCCTCAGAGCACACTGCTTAGATCACCTACATGTTAGGATCTGAATGAGCGGTGGAGCGCTGTTCGAGTTCCCCTTATCTAGTTTCCCTGTTGCCATAAAAATCCATGGTAGAGGGGCTGGCAACCAATCACAGCACGTATTTTGTTCACGGAACAATCGGGAGCTGAGGGCTCACCTGTATTCGCCAATCAGGGCAGGGGCCATGTTTAGAATGACCAAGCAGCAGCCATTTTCTCAGAACATGTGACCAGCACAATGGGTTTCTCAGCCCTGCATGTCCAGAGAGTTGGACTCTTCTTTATTGTTGCACAAAACATATATTTATACTTGCAGTTACATTACACACAGGAATTAAGAGTACATGTTTTAATCAGATGCAAGGGGCTACTAGGCATGTAAGAACAGGGGCCCAAGGGCCTGGGGGCCAGATGAGCATCAAGGAAGGACAGTAGGGGCCAGGGACCGGGATCAACCTTTATTTTACTGGTCCCTGTGCCCCTTGTGTCACATAAATACCCTTACAAAATCCAAATAGAAGAAAGTCAGATGATAACAGCTTGGCAGGAAACCTTTGTCCATACTAAATTGAAACCTAAATCTGTGTTTTATCCATGCCATTCCAAAGGCAACCATTTATAGTTTTTTTTTAAATCAAATAAAAAATAGAAACTTTTAGCAATTAACTAAGAAACACACCAAAATGAAAAATTATCTGACCGACAGAGATGACAAACAATTAGAGCCTCATGCAGTAAGCCCCGATAAGGCTTTTTCGGCATTTTTCATCATTTTTTGCCCTCCCGATTCAGTAAGCGCCGATAAGTGGGAATTATCGGTAACTTTTCTTCCCGATAAAAAATTATCGGCATCCGGCTGCCGATAAGCCACTTATCGGCACTTTTTGAACCCGGCTGAATTCAGGTAGCCCCGATCAGCTCTTCGATGCTGATCGGCACTCCAGATTGGAGAGTTTATCGGGAATCCAGCCCGCCAACTAAAGTTGGCAACTTGGTGGAGGAGAAGCATCGGCAAGTGCAACACTTAGAAATATCAGCCCTTTTTCCTGCCTGTGACTGATGCCGGGGGTCTCCGGAGCTGATACCAGCACCGGAGCCCCCCGGCATGCATCCGAAGCAGGACAAAGGCATGTAAAGCCCACTTCATTACCTTAGCGGCTAACCACTAAGGCAATGAAGGGGTTAACCCACCATGCCAGCTTTATTGTGGGTAGCGGGGGTGGGTGAAGGGGGTATTTGGCCCTGGGTGTGAGTTTAGGGCTTGCGGGGGGGTTGCGGGTGCACTTAACCCCTTCACAACCGTAGCAGTTAATACCGCTACGGTCATGAAGGTGTTAAGCCCTCCAGCTACCCACCCGCAAGCCCTAAATAACCACCGTTGGGGCTAATACCCCCATCACCCACCCCTACTACCAACAATGAAAAATAATCACACACACCAGTCCCACAATAAATAAATAAATATAAATAAATATCTCTATATAAATAAATAAATATATATATATATATATATATATATATATATATATATATATATATATATATAACCCCAACAACCCCTAACAAACACATATATGCACATCAATGATACTATAGGCCGGCGGGGGCCCTCGGGTGTTACCCGCAGGCCTGCAGTACCAATTATGTGCCCACCCAAATGAATGTCTAAACACATACATACTTATAAAGAAATAACCCCCCCCCCTTAACACATACAGTATAGTAATGGACACAATTACTATTATCCACAAAGGGATAATAGTGAATGTGCCCATTTTAAATACATAAACAGCAATAAATACATTAAATACATATAGTACTCACCACCCATGTCCGGCTGCCATGATGAAGGCCATCCTCATCTTCATCCTGCCCATGCCCCCTCCGCTGCTGCAAAACAGACACAAGAATGAAAACATCCAAAGTAATGTCCCCTAACCCCTTAATCACCATAGCGGTTATTAACCGCTACAGTCATTAAGAGGTTAACCCACCCTCACCCACCACTCGGGACGCCTACGTACCCTCCCACACTAACCCCCCACCCCGTGAGGCCTAACCACCCTCACCCACTACCCACAAGGGAAGCCTACCCACATACCCCCCCACCCCCAGTACCCACAATAAAAACAATACAGTGACACATAATAAACATCATTATATTTATTAAATACATTACCCACCCCCTGTGCCCCCCCATAAATACAAGATTTATCCTTTTACATACAGGGTTCATAACGCAGCCCCATGCGAGTCCCCGGTGGGCTGGCGGGGCACCTGACAGACCTACAGGGTACCAGCAGCCCTTTTCAAACAGGTTCTGGAGGCCTGCTGGTGGGTCCCGCCAGCACCATGGCCCCCAGGTGGTCTCCTTGGGTCACCGTGGGCCACAATTGGGTCCCCACGGTAGGCCCAAGGATGTCTGGGAGCCCCGCGTCAGACCCACAGGTGTCTGCAGGGCCTCGGGTGGTTCCCACGGGGGTCTGGGGAACTCATGAGTGCTCACTATGGGTCCGCGGTGCCCCCACAGAAGAGGGACCACACATCTTCATCCCCGCATGTGTCACCCATGGAATCACCAGCCTGATTCCCGTGAGATACCCGAGGAGACCCGCAGGTGGTCTCCAGAGGTCCCACGCAGAACCACGGAACAAATCCTGAATGTAAAACAAATAAACCTGGCCTATACATTCAATACATACACCCTCCCTCCCCCCCAACACCTACAGTACAATAATGTGCAAAATAACTATTATCCAGATAGGGATAATAGATTATTTGCCCATTATTAAAAACATTAACTAGCATATTTAAATAAATAAAGTACTACTGACCTCATCAATAAGAAGTCTCCGTCGCCAGCAACATCCTTGTCTTGCCCACAAAATACATAGCCAAAACAAAGCCAATACATTGCAATTACATTCAGATATCAATTAACCCCTTAAACACCTTATCGGATAATAACCGCAAAGGTAATTAAGGGGTTAAGCCACACTGGCCCGATACCCACCCTTCACCCATGAATTTGTACATTGGCTTCATCATGCAAATATATATATATATATATATATATATATATATATATATATATATATATATAAATATATATATACATACAGAGAGAGAGATATGTATATATACACACACATGATGAACCAATATACAAATAAATGTAGAAGGGTTATCAAACATGCTGTACTCAAAATAACAATTCTCCATAAAGACACACTACAATAAAATTAATTTCCTTTCATAATCCTAACTGAACTTACAATCACAATCATCAAATGCCAATCAAATACCTCTAATGCCAATCAACACATTGCATTTACATTGTATATATGATGCATACAATCTATGCAGCATATACATTCTGCAAATGAATGTTAACAATAACATTGGTTTAACAAAATAATAAATATTTTTAATCAAATTTGTGGTTGTGTAATAAAAATAGCAAATATTAAAAAACTAGTATTTACTATATTAAAAAACACTAGTTATGTCACAACGGTAGGTCCAGAGGAACTACTCTGGGCCCATCAGCAGATGTAGCTAATGTTAATTCACTGTGATGCCTTAGATGTTAAGCATATAGCAAATGTATATCAAAGTATGTCCTGAAGTGGATGTTAGCCACTCAACTATGACACCTAGTGGTGCTGAGATGTATCACACCCTATGCCTTAAGCTTCATTATTTAATGCCTCTGTACTCTAATATTACCACTAGCAGTATGTGGTCCCGCGAGTAGATGCACGGTTAGGATCCGCTGTGCATATATCTACAGTCTATGGAGGGTCCTTAGCTGTTCTGTGTGACTGGCTGGGTAAGTATTGCTCTGGTGCGGATACAAATATGCCCTGATGGTGTGTGGCTACCTCATTCTGGTCACATGTATAGTATCTCAGCAGTGATGGGGTTAATACCCACTATACAAATGGAGATATTGCTCCGTGTATTTTAGCTGGGCACGCAGACACACTATAGTTTGGAGCTAGAAACAAACTTGTTAGTTAGTTTTAAGGTGTCTGCGTTCACTTCGGTGAATATTTGCAGGGTCTCTGCCGATATTATTGATTAAAGTATTTCTATAGCAGATAATAGCATAGCTCTATGTTTTCACTGTCTCACTACAAACGTTGTAATACCAGCCTTTAATTTAATATATGGACCTCTGACTTGATACACCCAGTTAAAGAGGTGTTAGCTCTGTGTTTAGCAGGGCTGTGCTACCAACATATATACACTCGCCCAAACCACAAACCGAATATCTGCCCTATTTTAGCCTCTATGTGCCTCTGATCCCCAAAAAATGTAACAATATCACCTGGAAAGCCATCACAATGTGGGACTGCCTCCCGCTACTATGGGTCTCTGCAGGAATCATTGATCTTAAAGAAACAACACAGAGCATACAAATGCGGAGCCTCACAGTTTGTCATAACAATATAACAATGACTGCACTGACAATAAACCACCAGGTTTGCTAATTCAACACAGCAATACTTTTTTGAATTAGATACAGACACTGCAGGCTCATCTAGAAGTGTGCCGGATACAATAACGCAAAGTGTGTACTCCCCGACATCTAAGTATATGTACACGGGGTCTACGGGGCAAAAATCAAGGGGCGCAAGGGGCGACACGGCAAATATTCACCGAAGTGAACGCAGACACCTTAAAACTAACTAACAAGCTTGTTTCTAGCTCCAAACTATAGTGTGTCTGCGTGCCCAGCTAAAATACACGGAGCAATATCTCCATTTGTTTAGTGGGTATTAACCCCATCACTGCTGAGATACTATACATGTGACCAGAATGAGGTAGCCACACACCATCAGGGCATATTGGTATCCGCACCAATGCAATACTTACCCAGCCAGTCACACAGAACAGCTAAGGACCCTCCATAGACTGTAGATATATGCATGGCGGATCCTAACCGTGCATCTACTCGCGGGACCACATACTGCTAGTGGTAACATTAGAGTACAGAGGCATAAAATAATGAAGCTTAAGGCATAGGGTGTGATACATCTCAGCACCACTAGGTGTCATAGTTGAGTGGCTAACATCCACTTCAGGACATACTTTGATATACATTTGATATATGCTTAACATCTAAGGCATCACAGTGAATTAACATTAGCTACATCTGCTGATGGGCCCAGAGTAGTTCCTCTGGACCTACCGTTGTGACATAACTAGTGTTTTTTAATATAGTAAATACTAGTTTTTTAATATTTGCTATTTTTATTACACAACCACAAATTTGATTAAAAATATTTATTATTTTGTTAAACACATTTTTTTCCCCCTGACCACATTTATTCTATAACGGTCTGCGGTGCGCCTACAAAGGGATTCTTTTTGTGTACCTCTCTAGATACACTCATTATCTGTTCATGTATCCACTCCCTAGGCAGCACGCCCTAACCAACAAGGGGTTTTCGAGCGAGGTTTCTATCTATAGCTATCTCTAACAATAACATTGCAAGCAAAAGACAAATACCTCCAAACAAGTATACTATTTTATCCAATCCAGTAAACATAAATCAATTACCATGCATTAATGACATCCCTAAACAATTTACATTCCATCCCTAACAATTAAACAATTGAAAAATTCAAGCCTTGAACATAACAATTTAGCCTGAGAAAAAATATATGTACCAACAAGAATACAAAATTGAAAACCAAGGCTAACCATGACCTCAAAAACACCATAGAATATCAACAATTACATCTATCTAATTTTATAATACTTTAAACACACAATAAAGCATAGCAGCATAGAAAAATTAATTTAAAACACATCAAATCAAGCTTTTAAAACAACATCATTTCTTACCCTGTATGTATATATATCTCTAGACATACATACATACATACAGTGGCAAGAAATGATATAACACAAAAAAAATACACATGTTAAAAAAGCTTTTAAAAAAATGAACAAGTTAAATAAAATAAATTTCTTTACTTCACTTACCATTACTTGCCCCCACCGACTCCCGTTGAACTGATTATTCACGTACAAAACCACCAGGCACAGGAACCCATAAAATAAAAAACCATAAATAAATAAACATTAAACTAAAAATACAAATCAATCCACGGGTCTTCTAATTGTAATCCTTCTTCATCTGTATTTTTCTTTCTTTTATCTTCTTCCGGGGTCTTCTTCCCGTCTTCGGCCACGCCCTTGTCTTCTTCTTCTGTAGGAGGTCCTTGCTCCTCGGCGTCTGCCTTCAAAATGAGACGACATATGCTTTTAAAGGCCTATGACGTCACATTTTCGTCATGGTTCCCACGGCCCTGATTGGGCTGTGAAAACCATGTGTTTTGGCCGAGAAAAAAAAAATGATGACGTCACTTAAAGGCAATGAAAGCACAGCCAATCAGAATGACTTTGCTTCAATTGCCTTTAAGATGACATCATGAAAAGAAACATGGCCGGCCTCACATGGCAGAGTAGCCAATCAGAGCGTGGGAAGTCTATCCCTACTCTGATTGGCTCTAGTACCATGTGACAGGCTTTCAATGACGTCACATCCGTTCTCCCCCAAGCCTCTGTCACATGGTATACTAGAGCCAATCAGAGTTGGGATGGAGTTCCCACGCTCTGATTGGCTACCGTACCATGTGAGGCCGGCCATTGTTTCTTTAACTGACATCATCTTAAAGGCAATTGAAGCAAAGTCATTCTGATTGGCTGTGCTTTCATTGCCTTTACGTGACGTCATCATTTTTTTTTTCTCTGCCAAAACTTATGGTTTTCACGGCCCAATCAGGGCCGTGGGAACCATGATGAAAATGTGACGTCACAGGCCTTTAAAAGCCTATGTCGTCTCATTTTGAAGGCAGACTCCGAGGAGGAAGGACCTCCTACAGAAGAAGAAGACAAGGGCGTGGCCGAAGACGGGAAGTAGACCCCAGAAGAAGATAGAAGAAAGAAAAATACAGATGAAGAAGGATTACAATTAGAAGACCCGTGGATTGATTGGGGTTTTTAGTTTAATGTTTATTTATTTATGGTTTTTTATTTTATGGGTTCCTGTGCCTGGTGGTTTTGTACATGAGTAATCAGTTCAACGGGAGTCGGTGGGGGCAAGTAATGGTAAGTGAACTAAAGAAATGTATTTTATTTAACTTGTTCATTTTTTTAAAAGCTTTTTTAACATGTGTATTTTTTTTTGTGGTATATCATTTCTTGCCACTGTATGTATGTATGTCTAGAGTGATATATACATACAGGGTAAGAAATGATGTTGTTTTAAAAGCTTGATTTGATGTGTTTTAAATTAATTTGTCTATGCTGCTATGCTTTATTGTGTGTTTAAAGAATTTTAAAATTAGACAGATGTAATTGTTGATATTGTATGCTGTTTTTGAGGTCAGGGTTAGCCTTGGTTTTCAATTTTGTATTCTTGTTGGTACATATATTTTTTCTCAGGCTAAATTGTTATGTTCAAGGCTTGAATTTTTCAATTGTTTAATTGTTAGGGATGGCATGTAAATTGTTTAGGGATGTC
This sequence comes from Ascaphus truei, assembly GCF_040206685.1. NCBI lineage: Eukaryota > Metazoa > Chordata > Amphibia > Anura > Ascaphidae > Ascaphus > Ascaphus truei. Next base: position 97,147,463 of record NC_134486.1, on the reverse strand, counting down.
ATTAATGCATGGTAATTGATTTATGTTTACTGGATTGGATAAAATAGTATACTTGTTTGGAGGTATTTGTCTTTTGCTTGCAATGTTATTGTTAACATTCATTTGCAGAATGTATATGCTGCATAGATTGTATGCATCATATATACAATATAAATGCAATGTGTTGATTGGCATTAGAGGTATTTGATTGGCATTTGATGATTGTGATTGTAAGTTCAGTTAGGATTATGAAAGGAAATTAATTTTATTGTAGTGTGTCTTTATGGAGAATTGTTATTTTGAGTACAGCATGTTTGATAACCCTTCTACATTTATTTGTATATTGGTTCATCATGTGTGTGTGTATATATACATCTCTCTCTCTCTCTCTGTATATATATATATATATATATATATATATATATATATATATATATATATATATATTTGCATGATGAAGCCAATGTACAAATTCATGGGTGAAGGGTGGGTATCGGGCCAGTGTGGCTTAACCCCTTAATTACCTTTGCGGTTATTATCCGATAAGGTGTTTAAGGGGTTAATTGATATCTGAATGTAATTGCAATGTATTGGCTTTGTTTTGGCTATGTATTTTGTGGGCAAGACAAGGATGTTGCTGGCGACGGAGACTTAAACCCCTTGAACGTCATGTATTCTCTCGCTTGCTCCATTTTCTCAACACCTATTCTCTCCTAGACCCTCTACAATCTGGCTTCCGCACTGCTCACTCCACCGAAACAGCCCTCACTAAAATAACTGACGACCTCCATGCTGCCAAAGACAGAGGTCATTACACTCTGCTCATATTACTCGACCTCTCTGCAGCATTTGACACAGTGGACCACCCTCTTCTCCTCAACATTCTCCATACTCTAGGTATTCGGAACAAAGCTCTATCCTGGATCTCATCCTACCTCTCCCATCGTACTTTTAGTGTCTCTTCTGCTAACACCTCCTCCTCCTCTATTGATCTTTCTGTGGGGGTACCCCAGGGCTCTGTCCTGGGACCTCTTCTCTTTTCTCTGTACACACTCTCTCTAGGTGACCTAATAACATCTTTTGGGTTTAATTATCACCTCTATGCCGACGACACACAAATATACTTTTCAACACCTGACCTTACACCTGCTGTACAAACCAAAGTTTCTGAATGTCTCTCTGCTATATCATCCTGGATGGCCCTCCGACGCCTTAAACTCAACATGGCTAAAACAGAGCTCCTCATACTTCCTCCCAAACCTGGCCCTACTACCTCCTTCCACATTACTGTTGGAACTACAATCATTCACCCAGTAGCCCAAGCACGCTGCCTAGGGGTCACACTCGACTCCTCTCTCACATTCGCCCCTCACATTCAAAACATTTCTAAAACTTGTCGCTTTTTCCTCCGCAATATAACTAAGTTACGCCCTTTCCTCTGTTGTTCGACTGCTAAAACTCTGACTCAGGCCCTCATTCTCTCCCGTCTTGATTATTGTAACCTCCTGCTGTCTGGCCTTCCTGCCTCTCACCTGTCTCCCCTACAATCTATCCTAAATGCTGCTGCCAGAATCACTCTACTCTTTCCTAGATCTGTCTCAGCATCTCCCCTAATGAAATCCCTCTCCTGGCTTCCGATCAAATCCCGCATCTCACACTCCATTCTTCTCCTCACTTTTAAAGCTTTACATTCTTCTGCCCCTCCTTACATCTCATCCCTAATTTCTCGGTATGCACCATCCAGACGCTTGCGTTCTTCTCAAGGATGTCTTCTTTCTACCCCCTTTTTATCTAAAGCCCTCTCCCGCCTTAAACCTTTTTCACTGACTGCCCCACACCTCTGGAATGCCCTTCCCCTCAGTACCCGACTAGCACCCTCTCTATCCACCTTTAAGACCCACCTTAAGACACACTTGCTTAAAGAAGCATATGAATAGCACTGTGGATATTCTGAACACCGATACATAAAGCTTGGCCCCCTGCAGATGCACTTACCAGAACTCCCTCCTACTGTCTCTGTACGTTCTCCCTACCTACCAATTAGAATGTAAGCTCCTCGGGGCAGGGACTCCTCTTCCGAAATGTTACTTTTATGTCTAAAGCACTTATTCCCATGATCTGTTATTTATATTATCTGTTATTTATTTGATTTCCACATGTATTACTACTGTGAAGCGCTATGTACACTAATGGCACTATATAAATAAAGACATACAATACAATACAATGAGGTCAGTAGTACTTTATTTTTTTGAATATGGTAGTTAATGTTTTTAATAATGGGCAAATAATCTATTATCCCTATCTGGATAATAGTTATTTTGCACATTATTGTACTGTAGGTGTTGGGGGGGGAGGGAGGGTGTATGTATTAAATGTATAGGCCAGGTTTATTTGTTTTACATTCAGGTTTGTTCCGTGGTTCTGCGTGGGACCTCTGGAGACCACCTGCGGGTCTCCTCGGGTATCTCACGGGTATCAGGCTGGTGGTTCCACGGGTGACAGATGCGGGGATGAAGCGGTGGCCTCACATCTGTGGGGGCACCGCCGACCCATAGGTGCGGGGATGAATATGTGTGGTCCCACTTCTGTGGGGGCACCACGGACCCGTAGTGAGCACTCGTGAGTTCCCCAGAAACCCTTGGGAACCACCCGAGGCCCCCCAGACACCTGTGAGTCTGACCGGTGGCTCCCAGACATCCTTGGGCCTACCGTGGGGACCCAATTGTGGCCCACGGTGACCCAAGGAGACCACCTGGGGGCCATGGTGCTGGCGGGACCCACCAACAGGCCTTCAGAACCTGTTTGAAAAGGGCTGCTGGTACCCTGTAGGTCTGTCAGGTGCCCCGCCAGCCCACCGTGTGGGGCTGCGTTATGAACCCTGTTTGTAAAAGGATAAATCTTGTATTTATGGGGGGGCACAGGGGGTGGGTAATGTATTTAATAAATATAATGATGTTTATTGTGGGTCACTGTATTGTTTTTATTGTGGGTACTGGGGGTGGGGAGGTATGTGGGTAGGCCTCCATTGTGGGTAGTGGGTGAGGGTGGTTAGGAATCACAGGGTGGGGGGTTAGTGTGGGAGGGTATGTAGGCGTCTGGAGTGGTGGGTGAGGGTGGGTTAATCCCTTAATGACTGTAGCGGTTAATAACCGGTATGGTGATTAAGGGGCTAGGGGACATTACTTTGGATGTTTTCATTCTTGTGTCTGTTTTGCAGCAGCGGAGGGGGCCATGGGCAGGATGAAGAGGAGGATGGCCTTCATCGTGGCAGCCGGACATGGGTGGTGAGTACTATATGTATTTAATGTATTTATTGCTGTTTATGTATTTCAAATACACAGGGGGTGTATGTTGTTTATTGCTATGTTTATTGGGGGCAATGTCCCCAATAAACATACCATTCTGCCTTAACCCCTTCATTGCCTTAGCGGCTATCCGCTATGGTAATGAAGCAGCATTTATGTATTTTTAATAATATTGTGTGGAAGCAGGGGGTCCCTTGAGCTGAACCGGATTGATTTGTGGCTCAGAGACCCCCTGCTCACAGTACACTATTATTAAAAATACATTCATGCTGCTTCGTTACCGTAGCACATAGCCGCAAAGGTAAGGAACGACTCTTTATTGATATGTGTGTTTTACTGATAATGTAGATGTGCAGAGGGTCTCCGGAGCTGAACCGCTTTGGTTTTAGGTCCGGGGACCCCCTGCTTCCCTAGATACAGGCCCCTTTATGGGGTGCTGTTATCCCTCTGCTTTTTTTACATTCCGCGGTCACGTGATCGGGACTTTTAAATGCAGAGGGATACCGGTACCCCATAAAGGGGCCTGTATCTCGGGAAGCAGGGGGTCCCCGGACCTGAAACCAATGCGGTTCAGCTCCAGAGACCCCCTGCACATGTACACTATCAGTAAAAGTTGTTTATAAATACTTTAGTTTTTGCCGATGTTTGCGCTGAGAGAGCGGCTTGTCTCTCTCTGCTGCAAACATCTATCGGCAGAAAAGGCCTATCGGAAGGCTTATCGGGAGCCAGGCTGTATCGGCACAGGCTCATCTGCAGTTTTGCTTTCGCAGTAATTCGGCAGGGATCGGCATGGATTCGGCCCTTACTGAATACTGCGAGGGCAAATCGCCAAAAAAAGGCCTTTCCGCCACACTTGCCGAAGAGATTTTATCGGGGCTTACTGCATGAGGCCCTTAGTAATTAAACAGGCCAATAAGTGTGTGTGTGGGGGGGGGGGGGAGGGGGAGGGGGAAGGGGGCTATAGTCCTTATGGATAGGACCAACTATGTTAAAGAAAAGAAAGAAGATAAAAATATCTACTTACCAGGGACTCCTATTCAAGCTACGGAGGATCGTGGACTTCTGCACATCATGCTGTACTTCAAGTTGAAGATCATTGTGGGTCAAGAGTTGTTGGTGTTGTAGTTGGATGAGGAGGGCAAGCCTTCATCCCGGCAGCGGTAAGAAACACTTTGATTGACTATAGGGTGCCTATTGATTGCCAGTGTGGCTATCTGCTCCTCCGTTGAGGGCATAGGTAACAACAGTGCCAATGAATGCACTTCTTGGCTATAGTTTATTTTAATTGTATTGTAATGTGTATTTTATTTTAATGTTTTTTTTTTAGTTTGCCCATTAATTGCCAATGTGGCTATGTGTGCCCCCTGTTGAGGGCATAGATAACCACAGTGGAAATCAATTGAATGAAGCAGGGGGTCTCTGGAGCTGAAATCCAGACACACGGTTTTCTCTTTAGGCGATTTATTCAGCAGTGAAGCAAACCAACGTTTCGACTGCCACGCAGTCTTTATCAAGGTGAGGGCTGACATATAATACAAAAGCACATATATATACCTGTAAGGAAGTGAAGAGGTTAACTCCATTTCCAAGCTGCACTGGTGTTGGATTTCATTCCTGAACTGGGCGGTGTGGACAATGAACTCCTGATTGAGCAGCTATAAAAGGCAGGAAGTTGCCAAAGACAGAGAGCTAGGTTTTTCCCCAGGATGGTAGAGAGACTTCTCCCAGCCAGCAGAGAGCCTGGCTGTTATGAACCCTAGGATTGAAGGAAGCAGGCCTGTGGGGTCCAGCTGGGAATCACACCCAGGATAAATATTGCTCCCCAGAACCGGCATTCCCGAAGGAGTGAAGGAGCGACATGGAGACCCTTTGAAGGAATCCCTGCAACAATGTCAGATAAGACTTTCACTATTGTTCCTTGTTTTTCTAAATACTGTTTCATATGTTTTGGGCTGGGAACCAGGTTAGTTTTCAGCGCCGTTAGAAATGGTCACAACAAAGTGTAGTTAGTCTCCTGAAAGGAGTAGGTGTTTATTTTATTATTTTGTGTTTTGCTTTAAAGGGGCAGTAGCCTCTTTGCTTCCAGGTCGACGGAGGTGGCGCAGTCAACTACTACCATGCACATACCTGAAGTTGAGAACACTACAGGGAACTGTAAGTTGAGGTCCACCTTCATACCTCCTATTAGAAATTAATCAGTGAGTACCTACTGTACATATGCTTAGTAAAAGCTGATTTATCCAAGCACGCTAGACGCAATACCAGAAGATTTTACAATATGAGTCTCAATGAAAAAACTGCTCTTAAAGCTTTAACAGAAAATAAAAACATCATTGTTAAGAGAGCAGATAATGGGGGTGCACTTGTAATCCAAGATTATGTAGATTATAAAGTAGAGGCATTATGTCAACTCTCTGATACCGATAGTTACATTAAATTGTCTAGAGACCCCACACACAAGAATGCTCGTGAAATGAAGGACATCATTGCTATGGGCCTTAATAACCATTGGTTATCAGAGAAGGAGACGGAATTCCTTTATACAGCACCGACACACTTTATTTGAGCAAATACCCAGTATGTACCTGGCAGATACCTGGAATGCGCCGCTCCTCACCTCTGACAAGCCCCGTTGCGTTTGCTTTCCCAGCCTGGGTTCATGCCTGGCTGACGGGCGGCTGATCTGTTAAATGATAATGATTAGGATTTAATAGGCTGCAATGCTTCGCGTGTCTACCAGATGGCATAAATTCATGAATTGTAATGCAGTATATATATATATATACTGTGCAGTATTGCAGCCAGCGGGAATAAAATGCTTCAATCCCTGCCTGGAAAATACCTCAATGCACTCGGGCAGAAAACAGTCACAAACCTCAATACACCCGGGTATACCCGAATTCGTGAGACTAGCCGAGCTCGAATAAAGTGTGTCGCCAGTGTATGGAACATCCAAAATGCCCGGTATACTACATGTTGCCTAAGATTCACAAGAGTATGATCACTCCCCCTGGGAGACCCATTATTGCAGCTACATACAGTATTCCCTTAATCAGCCATTGGTGATTTATGTAGATACAATTTTTCAGCCAGAAGTCCTTTCAGTACCCTCCTATCTAAGGGATACATCAGATTTTTTGAACAAATTAAGAGCTATCCCACGACTTAATGATAAGGTTATCATGGTTACCATGGATATAGCCAATTTATACACTATGATACCCCATGATAAAGGTTTGGAGATGGTGAAAGCAGAACTAATATCTCATTATGCAGACTCTATCCCTTCTGAGTACCTTATGATGTTTTTACATTTTATACTGTATAAGAATTATGTTAAATTTGAGCAGCAATATTTTTTACAGATTAAGGGTACCGCAATGGGCAGCAATGTGGCCCCGGCATATGCCAATTTATTTATGGCACATTTTGAAAGAGAAAATATTTATGCATCAGTATATTATGCTCACATGCTCTTCTACTACTGGTACATAGATTATATTTTCATTATATGGAAGGCCACAGAAGACGAATTGATTTTATTTTTTGATTATCTTAATCAATTGGTTACACCGCTATGTTTTACCAATAATTGGAGCACCACAGCTATATCTTTTTTGGATGTTCTGGTCAATCTAGAGGACGGTGTTATCTATACAGATGTATATAGGACACCCACAGATAGGAATGCCGTACTTAGGGCCAATAGCTATCACACACCTGCCCTGATTAAAGCACTTCATTACTCACAGAAGGTAAGAGTATCAAGGATTAGGCCCTGCAATATCTGAGTTGAAAGAATGTTTTGAGGCTAGAGGTTATACACCATCTAAGGTGAAGTACCACTCACTGGACAAAAGAGATGCTCTAATGATAGGATTTTATTTCCAACTACTTACAATAGAGGAAATACATTCCTGAAATCTGCTATGAGAAAACATTGGCATATCATGCAACATGACCATATTTTATCTGATTTATGTCGAGAACCCCTCATGTTAGCTTTTAAACGGGGGAGGAATATTTGTGACACACTTATTAAATCTGATGATAGAAAATACTATCAAACAACACATTTTTTGAGTCAAGGGAAACCTAGGAATTTCAGGTGTTGCAATTGCTCTATATGCAATAGTTTATGTATTGGGGATATGTTCTGTCATCCATGTACTGGTGAGAGCATCAAAATTAAACAAATAATTACGCTTACAGTAGATCCACAAATATAGTGTACTTCCTCAGATGCCCTTGTGGATTGCTCTATATTGGTAAGATGACGAGAATGTTGAAACAACAGTTTATAGAGCACAAGAGTGTTATTAAGAAAGGTACTGACCCTACAATATTGGTGCAACATTGCATCCCATATCACATCCCATATCAGCCATGAGGGTCTCTAGATTGTACCACCATTAAAGGGAGCCTTAGATAGAGATACTGCTCTCTTAAGGAGGGAAGCTTATTGGATATTTCAATTACGGACTAGTATTGGAGTTGGCCTCAACGAGCAATTGAACCTTAAATGTTTCCTTGACAGGTGTTGATCGTGTAGCGACTATGATAGACCTGCGCCTGTATACCTCTGTCAGCTTCAATTCTTCCCATTGATATGTATGCTGAAAGATTTATTATAATAGATGTTTGGATATAAGCTTTATTTTGGTGACACTGTTTGAGTCATTGTTATATGTTTTGTTATATGGGTTCTATTTATCATACTTTGTCCACTTATTTTCAATGTTTCCTATTGTATATACACATGTATGAGTTATTTATGCTCTTATGGCTTATTACCCTTTATTTATGGGAACTTTATGTGGCACTGTTATGGTGTCATTCTATAGGTTATTTTGTCCACTTTATAGGGGCTTAGCCAGGTATGAGTCCTTGCTACCCGCAGGCTGGCTCCAACCCCATATGCATCGCTTTGTTGTTGCTACTAGCGCAGTCAGTCAGGCGTCTTGGTAGCGATGCCAACAAGGGGGAGGCAGTTCCGGGTTTGCTGTTACGCACGGCCGTCAGGTGGTGCACCACACGCATGTTCACGTGTATGTGAACTTGATGGCATGCATGCGTGGACCTCCGTCGCAACTGAGACATCAAAGGCGGACCCGTTTCGCGCCATTTTCCAGCTGCAATGACTCCTCTAGATAGGTAAGCATAGGGCATGGGGGTATATATATATATATATATATATATATATATATATATATATATATATATATATATATATAACAAAATGGGGCAGCCGGCACTCCCAATACCATAAATAGTTTGCGGTGCATGTCCTATACCAATAGTAAGAGAAAAGTAATCCACTCCAGCAGGAGCAGACACAAGACAGCACTCAAAGGTAAGTAAGAAAACTTGTATACAAAAATAAACATAGCATAAACATGACCAACGTTTCGGTACTTGTGGGACCTTCCTCAGGTTGGTGCTTGAGACTAATGGCCAGTGGATCCCTTAAATACCCCCATATCACCACCACAATGACTCAACCAGAGTAGCTAATTGGCCGTGCATCAAGTCCAATGATCAGACCCAAAGTCGCTGATGTCGCACTATGTCTGTCATCAACACAGCCACATGATCCACAGGGATCAGAGTTGTGTATGCAGTACCATCAGGCCACCACTGAGTTGTGTATGCAGTACCATCAGGCCGCCACTGCGAGGGAAGAAAGCGTCCTCCGTAACCATGGTGCCGTGCTGCTGGAGACCATGACGCTGTGGTCCATCGAAGAGGACTCGACGGCTTAGCGATACGCACATGCACAGCCCTATCACCACTTGAGTAGGCTGCGCGGCACTTCACACAGTGGGGAGACACACGATCGATCCCTCACATCCTGGCAATCATGATGGTGGATATAGTATCTGACTGCACATCAGTGGGAACACTTATATAGAAATAAGGTGCAGTAATAACCAGGACATCAGGGGAATCTCGATGGGTACTATGAAATAAAAGAAAGTGAGAAACAAACGTGAAAAAAAGGATAAGCAGAATTCCTTATCGCTGCAGGCATTAACAAAAAGAACATTATTACAACACTATATGATCATCAAGCCACTAGATCTACAAAATGGCTACAAGGACCCTGAGTTAATCAAAATCAGGGGAAGGAGATGGCAACAAAAAGCTATATATACATGGTAAAACACTGACAGTGAAAGACACATTCATAACAGGATGAAGACAGGGAGGGATGGAAAGGCGAGAACATAGAGGACCGAAACGTTGGTCATGTTTGTGCTATGTTTATTTTTGTATACAAGCACTTCCACTGCAGCAAGGGATTCTGGGAAATGACATGCAAATGAGCACACTGTGCCACTTTTTGCTTCAAAAACCATTTTAAACATGGTTCCCTATAGGCTTAAGCTTGCTGCATGGTCACAGCTTTGAGCACAGCCAGGGTTAAGATGCATATCCAGAAAACCCACCCACAGACAGCTGTTTCAACCTTAATTGATCTCATCATTGTGGGGTTGGTTAACAGGCAATGCAATGAAGCAATGAGGATGGGGTTTACTATACTTAGTTAAGTTATGGTGAGTAAAAAAAGTGACAAAAACCCTCCACAGCAAAGCATATAGCAAATGGAAATATACTGTATGCTCATTTGCATGTCTTAGGCAGGTCTGCAACCCCGCCTGTGTGCTCATTTGCATGTCATTTCCCAGAATCCCTTGCTGCAGTGAAAGTGCTGTGTGCTGGGTGATAATGGTGAAAGGCATGGTTGCAGACCTGCCTAAGACATGCAAATGAGCATACAGTATATTTCCATTTGCTATATATATATAGTGTGTTATATATATATATAGTGTGGTATATATATATGTGTGCTTTTGTATTATATGTCAGCCCTCATCTTGATAAAGACTGCATGGCAGTCAAAACGTTGGTTTGCTTCACTGCTGAATAAATCTCCTAAAGAGAAGATCGTGTACCTGGATTTTTTCCCTCGTCTTGCGTACCCACAGGGATTTTTCAAGACCATCCCTCCTATTTGTGAGCACCGGCAGGTGATGACTTATTTTACACAGGTGATACGAGTGCCAGATATCTTATTTATTTGACTTGTCTTGACTTCTCTGAGCACCATTTGGTCTCTGTAGCCGAACCAACTTAATTTGAGGTCTGGGGAGCCCCTGCTTCCAGAGGTACATGCCCCAGTATGGGGTGTCAGTATCTCCAGAAAGTTTAAATGTCCTGGTCACTTGGGCCATTATGCGGGACATTTAAACTTGCAGGAGATACTGGCACCTTATACGAAGGCCTGTACCTCGGGAAGCAGGGGGTCCCCGTACCTGAAAGGAATGCGATTCAGCTCCGAAGACCCCCTGCTTCAATACTAAGTTATTAAAAACTCCCACTGGCCCATCCTAAAAAATGATCCCATCATAGGAACTCTCCTACCCGATAAGGTTCAAATGGTATATAGAAAAGCACCTAATGTTAAAAATTTGGTAGCACCAAGTGCATTGAGAAATGTTATTGCAAACAACAATCCCACTTGGCTGGATCCCCCAAAAGGGTTTTTTAACTGTAAATTCTGTACTGCCTGCCAATATAGCTCTAAGATTAAAGATAGCTTTCATTCTAATACCACCCAAAAAACATACAAAATAAAACAACATCTTAACTGTAGGTCTAATTTTGTAATCTACTTACTTGAATGCGAGTGTGGTCTACAATATATTGGGAAAACCATAAGATCTTTAAAAACCCGTATATTGGAACACATTGGAAATATAAAAAGAAAATTGACCACACACAGCATTTCAAACCATTTTTTAATATCACATAATTCAGATCCCAAAGGGTTAACTATTAAAGCCACCGAACAAGTAATGCCACATTGGAGAGGGGGTAATAGACACACAGCCCTTATAAAAAGAGAATCATATTGGATGTTCGAATTAAAAACTATGTCTCCTGCTGGTCTGAATTTGGAATTTGATTTAAAACCTTTTTTTATAAATGTATAATTGTATTTATATTTATATTAATGCCTTGTTTTCTGTCTCCACATTAGATTCTATCTCTCATCTACATGAATTAATTAGCTTAATATTATGTCAGTTCCCCAACATAGAGTGAAATTGTTTACACATTGCTTATATACCTGTTTTTATCTTTTTATCATTTTATACTCTTTATATAACATTTTTAATACCAATGTATTTTTATAAAGCTTTTATATATCATATTGACTGATTGCATCTATAAATTAATTAACATTTTTTGAACTCTGCATATG